>NW_020230404.1:552500-655000 GCF_003227715.2 Harpegnathos saltator
GACGCATTCGGCCTTTCTTCCCTCGAGTGTCCTCGACTGAGCGCCGTCGAGAGCGCGAGCCGCAATAAGCCTACGCGCGTTTCTTTCATTCGACGTGATATCTTTTACAGTGTCAGAGCGATCTCTCGGCGTTCATGCAGCGACATTCATCATGTAGCGACATTCGCTCGAGTCCCTCCAGTCGGGCGCGCTCTTCCTCGTCAAACGCCAATTCGTTTTCATTTTCCTTTTTCCCCGTCGCCGATTATCTTCGCGTTAAAGCGAACGTCAGCCGTCGCACCCGCGTGAGTCCTCTGCTTTGCTCTCCCGTTCCCGTTTTTCGAACGTTCGCTCTTTAAAGCGCGCTGTCGAAATATACATGCACCCGAGAAATTCCGATTCCGCGGGACAACTCGCGTGCGGAATATCCCGTGAAATCAGTCGCAGGCAGAAATGGAAAAAATGCGCGGCCGTGCGAGCGACCGGCATAAATAGTGAAAGATTCGATTAGATAACCGACCGAGCGGGGGACCACTTTGAAATCCGTCCGATCGAGACCCGATCCGCGGATCGCGAGGGCGAGATTCAGGGCGGCGGGGGGGGGGAGACGGAGGGAAAGGGAAAAATGCGAGATGAATGCGAACGGAACGGAACGTGGCTTGGCGTAGCGACTTGGGTAGAACTAATGTTCTTGCATGAAAGTCCCAAAGCCACGCAAAACTCCGCCAGTCGGCGCAATCGCGCCTGTCACGGCGCACACCCCGTTGCCCTCCTCTTATTATTACGCGAATCCCCTTTTTTTTCTTCGGGGCTGTTGAGTCTGGGATTCTCGAATGAGTCTTTCCGTGACCCTCCGGTGTCGCGCGGAAAGAGCGGCACGATTTTCGCTTTGATTCGCGACGCGAACGCCGTCGAAAAGGGAAACGCGTCTGGCTAATCCGATGGTAATTTTACGCTACTTGATTAAGAGGCAAAAAGAGAGGAAAGGATCTCTCTTCGAGTGATCGCGATCCAAATTGTCGATCGGTAGCTCTGATAATTGACGAGCGAGTGGTGGGTGAGTTTGTGAACGAGTGCTCCGGAAACTTTCGCCGAGTTCCCAAAGTGTGAAATTCGTTGCTTCGCGCAACATAGAAAAGAGAAATCACCCGATGGAGCGGCAGGAGGAGCGGCGCCTTGGAACCTGGAAGGTGAAGTTGTACATTTGAATTAGGCGAAATAATTAGTTAAATTAACAAGTGTACGGACGGAGGGGGGAGAGGCCGTTTTGACGTTTCGCGTTCGTCTCGTCGGAGCCCGCGACGGCTCGGCAATCCGCCGGCAGTCGTTTTTTCCCCCTCGGGAAAATAACGAAGGACAGGTGGAAGAGCACAATTCTCGACAACTCCGCCTTTAATTGCGATTTAGATCGCTTCCGACGTCGCGGCAGTCTCATCGCCGTCGCGCGGCGGAATATTCAGCCGCGGGAGTCTCATCGCCGTAAGTTGCCTCTCTCGTCTGTTTCCCAGGCGTATGTTTAATGTGGCAGACGCACCCCACGTATGCTGTCACACACGGTGGTTGTTCAGAGGGCACATCTGCCGCCGAGACTGTGGAATACCTGCGTTTGTTCGTAGCGCTCCTCCGCCTCGGACCGCGCTTCCATCTTGCGACATCGGAATCGTCGTTCTCGATCCGTCGGCAAATATGCTTAGATTGCGCCTTAACGGCGCGAGATGATTGCTTTCCAGTTCCTTAATCGCTACTTTAATATACCGGTTTCGCGTCGCAAAAATGCCTCCCCAGCTCCCCGACGCCGCGCCATCGCGCACAAAGCGCGTTTAGCTGATCAATGGTGCGTGCCGACGGGGAGTCAACAGGCAGGCAAATGCTCGCTCGGAAGTGCGAGTTGAAATGATAACGAAGGAGATCCTTGTTGCGCAAGTTATTCATAAAAGACGTATCGATCTTTGTGACTTCACATGCGCGCATTCACACACTGGGATTTATTCGAGCGAAATTTCCCTTCTTATCCGGTGGAATCTTAACTTCCGGTATCGCTTCTTCTTTCTTCTCCTCTGCCCCTTCTCCTTTCTTCCCCTCTTTGCTTCAATCGCTCGGTCGAAAATTCATTGGATTTTGTCGAACACGTCTCGCTGTGTGCGACGGGAGAATTTGCCCGCTCCGTCGAGTCTCTTGCTAAAGTCTCTGGAATATTATGCGCGGATTAGGGCGTATTCTCCCCGAAATGGGTTAATTCGGCGTCTGTACGCCAAGGGACGAAGAAGGATTAGATTAATCACGTCGCGACGTTAAAGCGCGATTCGACTAGGCGCGCGCGCGCGCTTCTCCGTTTATTCTCTCCGCCGATATTAAGGTGCCATAGCTTGAAAGATGGGTTTGTCTGTGCCGCCGCGGCTGGAGCGCAGCGATACGTCGCGTCACGGCGCGATTAGTAAATAGACCTGTATATATCGTTTGAATTCGCGCGAGAGAGGAGCGAGAGGTGGAAAGTGTCGCGCGCGACACGTATATTGTACGGCGGCCGTGAATACCATTCAATTTACTCGAACGCCGGGTAATCGGGTTTGCGAATCAAGACGAATGAGTTCTCTTCCGGCTCCGTCATTCTGGGGAATCGTCGGGAATGAAGGAGCGTGTCAACCGGATGACCGTGAGATGAGACTCGGTTCGGCTGGTGTTCGGTACTCGTTTCAGCAGTTTCTCGTCGCGGGAGAATGACGCGAATATCGCCGTCGAGACAGGATCGGGCGCATCTCATTTCGCGCGACTGATAAATTAAGCGTAATCAGTGGAACCTTGGAGATTCGACCTTTTACACCCGGAACTAAACTTGCTCGTTTGTAGTTGTGAATTTCTCCGAACTTGTCTTTCGACGGAACCTCCTCCCCCACATTCTGTTGATCGTGTCGGCGGAGGCTCACACTGGACACACGTATCGATAGTGCAAAAAAGTGACGCAATTGATGACGACAGGAAAATGACGATGTTTGATCAGTACCTGAAGTTTATTTGTTGAATGAATCAGACGTAAAAGTTATATCTGGGAGTCGACTCTATTCCCGATTAAACAGAGTTATAATTTGTATTTAATTCTTGTCTATACGGTGCAGAGAGTACGGTTGAGTGTTACTACTCGAAGGAGTGCTTAAGATCCCCTTCTAGGGGCGAGGCGGACGAATTATATTCATTCGTACAGAGTGCCGAGGATCCTCTTTGTAGGTGAGATAGTCGAGTTACGAAAACTCATTTGAATAGAATGCCGAGGACCCCCTTTCTGGGGCGAGGTGGTCAAGTCGTTGAACTTATTCGGACGTTGATGATTTCTTTCGAAATGCGAGGTGGTTAAATTGCACTCTGCACTTAATCGTGCAGAGTATTGAAGAATCAGATACGAAATGGTGGATAACGAATTCCAATTTTCTCGAAAGTACCATACCGGCTTGACAAAGATTTGTTAAATCGAGGCGATCTAGCGAATTCGGAGGTATTCGCAAAGGCAATTTTACCGAGGCAATCTGCGTAAAACCGGAGATAATCGTAAAGGCGACCCAACCGATCGTAATCGATTAGTTCTCTATTCTTTAAATTGTTCACAATTTTAAATATTCATTTATTGATTTGGATCAATTGCATTTCTAGCTCACTCAATGAAAGACGTTGTGAAGGATATTGTGATTGCTTATAAGTAAAAACACGGCGCGTCACAATTAGGAACCAAGTTACTTAGTATTCTTACACATCCAGTTCTGCGTCCGAATGTTCCACTGATCGGAGAATAATGGACGCGAGAATCTCGTACGCGATTCAGCGGCACGTGGTACCCGTTATCAATCATCGTCGTCTCTTGATTTAAATGTGCCGAAACTTGAACGTGCGTTCATTTGCCTTCATTCGCCAGTTCAGCCTTCCGACGTGCGCCGTTTTCGTGCAGCGAGCACAACGAAACTTTCCTCCGTCAAATATTCCGTTCACTGCTGTTCTGCGCGAGCAACAGACACACCTCTGTCTCCTTCGGTCAGGCACGTCGTGCTCGACGAGTATGGAATGACATCCTCTGTCATTCGTCGACCGTAGCCAAGCCGTGGCTAATTTTCAACTTTATGTCACACGCGAATGCTTTATGCGACAGCCGCGTTGCCGGAAATATCGTGAATTTTCTACTTCTCCCGTCGCGTCGTCCTCTTCCGTCCCAACCATCCCGCTTCTGTTTGTTCAAACAATCGCATTTATTTCCCCGCATCGGTATTCCGCAAAGTCTAGCTCCTCCTTCTTCGGTCCTTTTGTGAGAAAGAGAGAGAGAGAGAGAGAGAGAGAGAGAAAGAGAGAGAAGAAGAAGAAGGAAAAGCGCAATGTTTCCGATTACCGTAACAAATAAGGCGAACACGTACGTGAGCGGGATATTGCATGTGCGTGACGACGCTGACCCGACAAATGCAGATTCGATAAGAGAAGAGAGAAGACCGGTGTGTCGAAGCGAGATTGAATGTAGTCGTAACTGCTGGCCTAATGGCCTCTGACAGATATACACCGTGTACCGCGTGTTTTGCGCGCGAAATAGTGCGAGAGAAATATTTAATCACAGGATATCGCTCAGGGAGCGAGAGAGATCGTGGACTAACGACGCGCCGGTATCCGGCCCGTAAATGTATTTATCGTAGCGTATAAAGAAAAAAATTAATGACATAATATGCGGAAGAGATTGTTCATTAATTATCAATTATTACAGCTATATGATGATAATGGCAATTATTGTAATAATAATAATAATTATTATTATTATTCCGAATTAACGTAAACACAATAATGAAGGGAAATGTTTGGCCGAAGCTGCAAATTTGACACGACGCGTTAATTATCGCTACCTGCGCGCGAGCTGTGCGCTGACTCGAGGCGAACTTGACTCCTCACCGAGCAGGATATTATTCACGCGATCGCAAAGCTCGCGATTTCCGAGAAATCATGCATTCGGAGGAAAAATCGCCCGGAAAAATCCGGAAGACCCCATTCGTCACGAGGAAATCATCCGACGAAGAATCTTCCGTGTTCTGTTCTGTGTTTTGTTAGTTGAAAACTATTCTCGCAATCCGGCAGAAAAAATTTATTCGGGCACGCGATTCTCGCTCGCGCGAGAATTATTTGTCATTCGGGGACAATAGTTCTCTCTCGCGGAGGCAGTCGAGGGGGATTCGTTTGCGTGCGCGGGAAAAAGGAATCCATCGTAATTTTTATTTTAATTGAAATATACTCGCGAGTAACGCCGGGGAGTCTGTAAATCCGCATCCGGTCCGCGGAATATCCGAGGTATTAGAGACTGGCGCGTAAATCCAAATGCATATTTGAATATATGTCGGACTGTCGGGGATGTTCCATAGAGCGTAATTGTGTCTCAATGGAGATTAATCCGCGACCGTGGGAACCGCAAATGGAAAATCATCGTAAAAAGTCCTTCAACCTGCCCGCCTGACCGCCTGTCTGTCTGTCTGTCTGTTTGCGTATCGATCGGCGCATTTCGTCAGAGCGCGATCCTCTCTTCCTCCTGCGTAGGACGCGCGGTCTTCAGATACTTCCCCAGCGCCCGTGTCGACGTATTAATTCCCCTCCATTTCGCCGTATTCAGCAATTCGGATTCCGATACCGGTTTACGCTCGTCCCCGTCCGCAGCCGTGACCCATGCCAGGTTATCTCGTGCGGATGAGCGTCAAAAGTGGCCGTCAACTATCCGCGCCGCGGCATTTCTTCGCGAGATCGTCGAGCGGCAGCAACCTTCGCTTCTCGCAACGGTGACGCTTCAGCGATGTTCAAGTACCTCGTCTTTGTGTTTGTGCTCTCGCACGGGTTTCCAGGATACGCGTTCGTCTACCCTGACGCAAAGGAAGAAGTCGCGAGATCCTTGAGAGATACGCCGGATGACAATAGCCCTGCGATCACAGGTATACATCTCCTCGCCCTAGAATTTTTAATTCGCAAAGTGCGGGAGACGCGCTTCTCGACTCTCGTTCTGTATCTCTCATCGTCACTTTTCACTTTAACGCCCCGTCGACATTAATCCAGATCTCGTCGCGAGTGCTCAGTCGTTCTATGTAGACCGCCATTTGAGACACTTTGTGTTTAGACGCATTTTTCTTCGTCGAAGCTGAGGTTATCGGTTATCCCGGGAGCTCGGGAATTCCCCGTGATTCATATTCGCCTCTTTTGCAGAGGAAATATTGCTTTTAAAGAGAGATAAAAATGCGAAACAACTCTTTTTATATCTTTTCTTTCACATCTCTCCGGAAAAATGCTAACGTGACCGTCGATTCTTGCGGCAGAGGAGATAAGCAAAGTGCCAACGGTTACGTTGAACGGAAACACCAATTACCACGTGGGCCAACAGATCTTTTACGTGTATGGCGAGCAGCAATTTAAGAAATTATTTTCGCCCTCAAAACGCACCACCTCCGAAAACGTCGAGAACGACTATCTCGTTACACCTGGCATAGGAGCGCACAAGCTTCACCGTCGCAAGATCACTTGGAACAAAGCTCGCAAGATTTGCATCGAGGAAGGAGGTAAAGAAAATCACTTGCGAAATATAACCGCCGATAACGAGTCTCCGTCATCATCGTCGTCGTCGTCGTCGTCGTCGTCGCTGTTGTTATTGTTATTATCGATCGTTAAAGTCCCACAATCGGAAATGCATTACGCGCGCATCGGAATAATTCACTCGACGTTACGCGTCGTCTCTCGACTAATCTCGAGCGCTTAACGCCGGCAAAAACGAAACGGCGATAAAAATTCCGCCGAGCGGGAATGATCTCTCATTATGTTTTGCACACAATCAGGTCACTTGGCGATCATCAATTCGGCTTCCGAGGAGAAGATTCTCTTGCGCCTGATGCAAGAGAAGAATATAGCCGAGGCCTGGATAGGACTTCACGATCTTTACGAGGAGGGTGACTGGGTCACCGTCACCGACGAGGCTCTCGAAAACACCGGGTACTCCAAGTGGACGACCAAATTCGCGAACCTGCCTGACAATTACGGCGGCTCGCAGAACTGCGCGGTCCTCATCACGGAGGGCGGCATAGACGATGTCAGTTGCACATTAACGCATTCTTTCTTCTGCGAGATCCCCGCGTGAAGTAACAAGGCGTAGGAGATTAATCTGCCATTCGACCGGCGCGGTCGTTGTTTATGCGCATTTATAGCAGCGTGTATAAATAAATAGTGAATAATCCTGCAGCGTCTTCTCTGGTGGATCGAACGGGGTATTAGGTTTTCAAAGATTCGTCTTTATGGATGTCGATACGTTTACACGGCGATGTTGGAAACTCCCTCCCTTCCTCTCTTTCTCTCTCTCTCTCTCTCTCTCTCTCTCTCTCTCTCTCTCTCTCTCTCTCTCTCTCTCTCTCTCGCTTTAACTCTCCCCTCCCGCCTCCCGTGAACATCCGGGGGGCTTAAACCGCTTTGTGAGAATCCGCTTGTGTAGAACGTAACGTGGGGATATAGAGAGGGATCGCACAGGAAACCCGAGCGAAGTCCGAATATCACGGATATCGGTCCCGGGATGATTCAATGAGATTCAATGAAATCGACTCCGCCAATACGAATAATACCGCCTCGCCGGCGAGGCGAGATCGCTCTCGATCGCGAGATCCGCCGATCCGCCGCTAGTCCTCGAAAATAGGAATATTCGAAGACGTCCGCGCGCTACTTGATTGCCGCGCCCGGCAATTAAGAATCACGCGGAGGGCCCGCGCAGCGTCGGCTGGTCTCAGCCGCGCGAAATTAGGCTCCTCTTGTGTCGTGTGTAGGATCACGCCCGTCCTGGAAACCTACTTAGTCATTCGACAGTGCCAGGTGGTCGAAACGGAAACGCAGCGGAACGTATCAGTGTTCGGGATCCTCAGGTGGTCCGCTGACAAGTCGAACAATCAGAGCTTTGAGACCGAGCCCTGGGCGTTATCTGTCTCCGATAATGTCGGGAATTGACAGATATCGCGCCTGTGTTAGTGACTGGCTGAGGATGTGCCTTGGTTGCTGCTGCTGCTGCGCAAAAGAAGTTCGCCGACGCGCCGGGTTCCGCGCTCGCTCGCGCGCGAATTCGAGGACGAATCCCGCGAGCGAAAGCCGCGACTCCCGATCGCTAACAACGCGCCAACGTCGACTATCACGGATCTGTCTACGACGGCTGGATGCTCCTTGTGCGACTCCCCATTTTCGCGATTCAGGCCGTCGTCGTGCTGGCGTATTACCCAGCCACTTGGGTTGTCGCTTTTGTTACGACGAGGTCGAGCCCGCGAGCGCCGCCGCGCTCTCCGCGAGCAGCACGAAATGCATAATATTCAGCCGCGACGGGAGGATTTTCCGGAGGAACTTGAAGGGGCGAATCGATATTCCTCTCCCGCACGGCGAGGCGGAAATATGCTGGTATTGTCATTCGCGCTGCACCGAAGGTGCTTTCGGGAGCCTTCTTAATGAACCGAAATCCCACCCGCATAATTTCCGCCCGTGCGAAAAATCCCGCCGCTGCGCTAATCCTCCGAACACGTATCCTCCGATATAAAGGTGCGTATACACCGAGCGAACAAACATCGAAGTATCTATTTTTTAACATCTCTTTATGAGCCAGCCGGGTCGAAAGCGAATCGAACGCCGACGAACGTTCGGTTTTTGTGGTATTTGCGTACACCTCTGTCGAATTTCTTCGCCTCTCCTCTCCTCTCCTCTCCTCTCCTCTCCTCTCTCTCGCAAGTATCGCTCGGTTGATGCGCGATTAACGCGCTCCTCAAACATCTCACCGAAACGTTTGATCGCGACCCGAGTAAAAAAATTAATAGAGCTCTGGTAAGGGTCTGATTATTTTTCCCTAACATTAATCGGGTTCGAGTAAGAATAGAAACACAAGGGCCCTACAAGATGTGTAACAAATGGTTTAACAGATCCTTATGAGGCAATATTATGAAGGCCTTATAAGGCAATATCAACAGGGTCTTATAAGGCGATATTAATAGCGCCATATAAGGAAATATATTTATTATTGCTTGAGTAAAAATATTCGTTCTTTTCATTCCAAGAAATTTAGACTGTAATTTCTTTATTTCGTTATAATCTTGTTAGTATACAAGAGTTTTTTATTTTAAAAATATAGCATACTTTACAATAAAATATAGCATTCTTTACACATAAAAATCCTGCTACAGTTTTTATTAAAGTTTACTGCATTTTGAAACGAAGGCAGTACTAGAAAAATCCTTAGAAGAGACTAATGAATATGGCAATTAATAAAACTGATAAAATTTGTTTTTAATTATGGTATAATTAAAAAATTTTCAAAACATACAGATAGAGCGTACTTATTAAATACTAAACTATGACAATTTTATTACACGCTTCAGATCTTATTAATGTTCTACAACAAAACTTGATTTTGTATATCTAAAGCATCCTTAAAAGATCTTTCTAAAGCCCTCATCAGTTTTCCTTATCAAAGCCTTATTTATTAAATCTAAGACATCCCTAAAAGATCCATCCCTTTTTAAGGCATCTTACTTTTTAGCTTTATGCTTCATGAGGATAACTCTAGCAATTTTTTGCTCGGGGAGCTCTTCGCGTCGGTCAATCGCGGACGTCCCCGAGCTTCGCGAAAAACGCCTCGCACCGGAGGTAGCGTCGAGCTCGTAGCCGCGCGACTCAATATCCCCTCGTGCTGTCATTCGTGCTCGGAAAACTCGAGGAGATCATTGAGTACTCTCGAGTGCGGGCTACGGGAAGTCGAGGAAGCGGTCGAAATTCGATTTAGCGCGAGCCTCCGATAACGACGTCGCGCTATCGCGCGACTGCGGCGGCCCTCGTCTCCCCCTCCCTCCCTCCCTCCCCCCTTCATCCCGTGTCGCGCTGCTTCGCTTCTCTTTCCCTTTTCTTTTTCTTCACCCGCTCTCCTTTTTTCTTCCCTTTTCCGCCTTCAACACCTTTCCAACGTCCGAGCTCTCTTCCTGCGCCTTTGTCGCCGTTAAAGGTGCGGAAAGTTTATCTATCCGCGCGTAAAGGACGCCTTTTATTATTTGTCGCTGCGCGGCCACGTCCTCCCAGCGGCTCCCGCGCTGCAGGAAGTTGCTTCGCGCAGTAATCTTAGCGCACTTAATTGGACATCGCCGAGAGTGGTACGGATAGGTGCTTGTCGCAAAGTGCTGAGTTTGCTGGGTAAGCCGGTCCACGACCACGTCACCAGCCATTTTCCTCGGGCTCGCGGTAACTTCTATACCGGCGCACTTGCCGCGGCCTGAGAGGAATCATCGACGAGCGGCCGCTCGGAGAGAGACGGGTATCGGTTGCTCGACGACTGGTCGTGTAGCGCGCCTCGCGGAAATTGCCGTCGACGTTGGCGAGAGCCTTGATTTTGCCTGGCGAACGAAGGCGAGAGTTCGGGTCGTTGAGGGACCGAGGGAAGCGCACCGACGAATTTCCACGCGCTACGCGCTGCAAGGAGAGTGCTGTCGAATCAACGGAATCGCTTAACCGCGCCGTAATCGGAGCAAATCCTGTCGATTCGATAGCGATGTGCCGTGGAAACTAATACCCGAGCTGTTCAAACAGCACACGACGTATTGCTTCCGGTAACCGCTGCACGTCGAGTGGAGAAGATTATTTTTACTCCGGTTACGGCGTTGCTGGTCGATTTTCTGTGTTGACTCGACAGCGCAGCATTTTTCCCGCACGTGCCGAAATCGCTCATCAGCATCGAGCTCGTCGTGCTCTCCCAGTGTGATATCTACAGTCCGGTTCCAAACTCGCGGGCCGCGTCAATTTAATAATTCGGCCGTTGATGAGCGCGATAAAACCGCGCGCGCGCAGACTCGCTTTGAGCGCGAGTCTCGTTTGAACGGCGGGACAGGCGCGTTATTACACTTTACTTTAATTAGTTCCCGAGACGTATACACCAGCATGCCGGAGCCAGTTGCCGCGAGTTACCTGAGTTTCCGGATTGGCACGGCCAGGAATAACCGCGTACGTAACGTGCGCGCGCGCGCGCGCGCGTCACCGTGCGTGTCGAAGTCGTCTTCGTACGGTCGCCGACTTTAATCGCCACGCTAAGACTTCCGTGAAGGTGAAACTCCGAAGAAGGGGACCGAGAGTCGGCGACGAGGACGACAACGGCTACCTTTCGCGCTGCTCGCGCGACCAGTCGCGCTTAGACGGTCTCCGGCCGAGGAACCCGAGCCGCGAGTCTCCAGTTCTGCCTCCTCCGTCTCTTTCTTTCGCCGAGCGAAGTCGCTCACCTCGTTCCCCCGGGCCCCAACCAGTGTGCTCGCGCGCGTCTCGTGCTCCTCGTCGTCGTCGTCGTCGTCGTTGTCATCGTTGCCGAGGCCCCCGCGACAATCGGGGCTCCTGTTTCCTCGTGATCGTGCGCCGACGTGACGACGCTGCACGTCGTCGCCGCGACCGACTCTAACGGCAATATGCTGGTGATAAGCGCCCTGAAGCAGGTGGCGAACGCTGCCACCAATGCGGTTCATTCGGCCACCGGCAACGTCACCGGACACGCTCATAGCAATTCCGGTGAGTGCAGACCGAGTGCTCGTCTTCTAGCTAGCTTCGCTCCCCGCCCGACGAGAGCCCTCTCGCCGCGCCGTGAGCTTGCCTTGCGCGATCTATTCGCGATCGATACACGTCGCGACCTCGCTCGGCTCCAATTTCGTCGGCCCGCTCTCTCCTGCCGCCGCGCCGCCTTCGACGTCGCACTTTTCTTATCCTTTGCCGCGATGATACGCTTATGATGGTAGATATCGTCCGTGCGCGTCGCTTTAACGCTGAAGCTTTGCATTCTCCGCTCGTAGAATTTGTGCTCGTGCTATATACAGGTGAAACCATCCGGTGCGTATCGCGTTCTCTTGCCTTCTCTCTGTCTGCCCCCCTCTCTCTCTCTCTCTCTCTCTCTCTCCCTTTCTCTCCTTCTCCTCCCCTTCTCTCTCTCTCTCTCTCTCTCTCTCTCTCTCTCTCTCTCTCTCTCTCTCTCTCTCTCTCTCTCTCTCTCTCTCTCTCTCTCTCTCTCCCTCTCTCTCTCTCTCTCTCTCTCCCTCCTCCCTCCTCCCTCCCTCCCTCCCCCCTCTCTCTCTCTCTCTTTTTTTCTGTCTTCTTCTCGCTCCTTATTTTTTCAGCTTTTCGGTTCAGTCCACGGGAAAGCATCCGCGCCGTGCACTGCACATTTGTATTCGCACAGAAATATCGCTTGCGCAAAATGTAAAAGGTTACATGGAGGCGCGCGGCACGACCGACCTCCATCGGTTTCATAAGAACGGTACTGCGAGCGTTAACTTTCTTGCCACGCCTAATGTCAAGATCGTAACGTCAATTACATATAGATCAGTCCGCGGACTACATGCGAGCAAGCGCGTGGCCCGGTGACGTCGGTCCAGTGAGAAAAATTCATCTCTCTCTCTTTCTCCTCTCTCCTCTCTCTCTCTCTCTTCCTCTCTAATTACGAATGCGTATTTCTTTTTTGCCGGTGTAGAAAGGAGAAATCGCGAGGCGATGTTTTGCGCGTATTCGTCAAACTCCGCCGATTCATCGAGCCGGGACTTGGCCTCAAAGAGTCAAAGGCGGCTTATCACGGGGGACGCAGGGGAGGCAGGGAGGAGATTTTGCATTTGCTCGCAAACGCCGTTTGCGATCGTTCGTATTTCACGGGAAACACACAGGCGCTTTTTATCGAGAGAAATTTTCCACGAGTAATTGCGAAACCCCCCTCTCCGACTCGCTCACCCATCCATCCACCTACCTACCTGCCTAACCCACCCACCCATCCATCCACCGCTCCTCCCTCCCTCCCTCCCTCCCCCTCCCGCTGCTCCTCTAACCCTCGCTCGCAACATTGTCGACATTCTATTATCTCGCTTCGGCTGATTTTTCGCGCGTATCAAAAGTCGATTAACAGTGCAGTTAGACAAATGCCAATTACTCAGTACCGCGAGGTGTAATGCAGCCATTACGGGCGACATTCACCGGCGCACGGACGCCGACACGTCGAGGAAAGCGTTACCGCTGGTAACGCGTTCATTATATGGTGTATCGATACGATAAGTACACAAGTGTTCCCTCCAAATCAGCAGAATTCCTTGTTTGCGAGCTGTACCATCGTCTAAAGTGGGCGAGTTCTCTCGTCGAGAGCGACTCGATATTTCCCGCAATTGTAGTCTCTCTCGCTCTCTCCCGTTTTCTTCCGTCGTTTTATTTATTTCTTTTTCGAGCGAGTAGTTGGTCTTACCGAGCTCTTTCGTTCGGTGGCTATCGACCGTACTCTTCATCGTCGTTTTCCTGTAAAGACGGTAAACTTCGCTCGAAGTTGAAATCCCCGGGAAAAACGCGGCTGCCGAGACCGCGAGGCAACGTGGCCGAGGCCACGCTGCTTCCTCGTTACTCAACAGCCGAAATCTTCGATGCCGCTCGTCATTAGCGTATATACGGTATGCAGTAACCTCGGTTTGTCACTAACCGCCGGCCGCGGAGCACTCGGATCGAGAAACCGAGCAAGTGAGTGGGATGTACATCGTTCGATGACCTCTCGAGCGAGAGGCGAATCGCTCTTCTGATGTTTTCACCAATACCTTAGAAAGTTTCTCGACCGCACCGCCGCCGCCGCCGCCGCACCGTGGAAAAGATACGTGTAGCCTTGAAAATCGCTCCGCGCGCGCACGCAACCAGTCGTCCGGTCTCTCCTGTGTGAAACTACCGGAATGGACGAAGCGTTCTTTTCCGGTAGTCGCGCGATACCGATTCGCGGTCGATTATCCGGACGCGCGAGGAAAATCCCCGCGAAATTGCGCCACGGGATACTCAGGGACCGCGAAATTGACCGCAAGTCCCGGCGAACGCGCGACAATTCCCCGGATCTCTGTTTTTCAACTTCTGTGCTCGGACTGGAAATCGAAGACACGCGGGAACGCTGTCCCGTTTACCGTTGCGAGCCACGCAAGGATAAAGGCGCAAGCGCGATAAGAGACACGATTGTTTCGCGGAAAAACGTTAATTGCTAGGATTATTCATGTTGGGTAGCACGAGCGCGCATCCTTGTGTACTCGCGTATTTTTCCACCGTTTCACTCCATTTTTCGCGATCGCCTCGTCTCTCACCTCGTCTCGCGTCGCCTCGCCTCGCCTCGCCTCGCCTCGCCTCGCCGTGCTCACTGGACTATCGCGTACTTTCTATCGCTCGTTACAAATAATCAGTGGCGAACAAGCTGCCATCCGTAATGCGAACGATTTGGCAAAGTAGAGAGATTCGCGATTACGCGACGGCTTAGTATGCGTTCAATCGCTCGACGCGCCATTCGCTTTAATTAACGTTCAAGTCAACCTAGGCGTCTCGGTATCCTCCAGGCAAACGTGCCAAAAGTTCACGATGCAGCTACAGCGCGAGAGACGCGAGCGTTGCGATAACGCAAAGAATTAATCTCTGATTAATTCTGCGCGTCTCAAGTAAATCGAGAGCCAAAAGGCTGAATAAACGACGACTTAATATTAGAAGCGTGATTTAGTTTTGAAGGTTTTTTTTTTCTTTTTTCTCAAAATCTGATTTACTTAAACAAGATAACGAAAGAATACCTTGATCAAAATATTTCCCTTCGTTTTCTACAATTCTCTCCCATCTTTCTGGCAAGAGGTAGATTCCACGACGATAAAAAAGATTCTTCTTTGGAGCTGATCCAATTTTCAACAAATTTTCCTTGCGCTTGTTCCAAGTTATGAAAGTGTGCATCCTTTAGAGCATGTTGCATCGACCGGAACAAGTGATAATCAGGTGGGGCAATGTCTGGAGAATACGCAGGGCACGGTAAGACTTGCCATTCCAGCTCTAATAGCATTTGCTTCGCTGATAATGCAACATGAGGTCGAGCATTGTCGCGAAGAAGGATCACTTTGCGTCGTTTGCTCGCAATTGGTGATCGTATTCGATTCAACGCTCGCTTCAATTTCTATAATTGTTGTCGATAACGCTCAGCGATGACAGTTTCATTCGGATTTAATAGTTCATAGTATACAACACCTTCTTGATCCCATCAAATATACCTTTGAGCAAGACCTTTGAACCGTGAATATTGCGGTTCGAAATGGATGTTGCTGATTGGCCTGAATCAACCCATGATTTTTTTCGTTTGGGATTATCGAAATAGATCCACCATTTTTTATCCTTAGTAGCAATTCGATACAAAATCTCTTCATTTTTTTGTCTGGAGATCAACGAAACGCAAATGTTCAACCGGGTTCGCAATGGCATTTTTCGATAATTCATGTGGGACCCATTTTCCTCCTTTGTAAATCTTTCCCATATCATGTAAACGTCTAGTACTGTTGCATGATCGACATTCAATGCTAGTTCTGAAGTGGATTGTGCTGGATTTTCGTCCAATAATGCTTGCAAGTCTGCATTTCCAAGCTTTTTTGCTTGTCCCCGAGCGATCTTTGTCGTTAACATTGAAATCACCACATTTGAATCGTCTAAACCAATATTCACCCGTCTTAATTGATGGAGTAACATCACCACAAGTTTCTATCAGAATTCTACGACCTCCAGCTGCTGTTTTCGTCTGAATAAAAGACACAAAAGCAACGCATGTCGAAAATGCTCTGTAGGAAACTCCATTTTTAAGATGGTATTAACACGATGTTTACTGCGTCTATTATTAGTAAATGACTAAATATCATGAATTAATATTAAAGCATTAAGAATGCTTAGAACTGAGAGACAATAGCTGTGATTGGAATATTTTCGACAAAACTGACATTAGTGCCGCTCTTGCAAAATCCTCAAAACTGAATCACACTCGTAATAATAACAATAATACTACTCTATGTCTCGGGGTTGTGTTGAAAGATATCGGACTTGACGTCCCGAGACTCTACTGCAGTCCCAAACGCGACACGTTCACCTTCTTCGAGTGTTTCCGCTGATTGCATTTCCCCGAGAGAGTCGAATATTTTCAGGGCATTTTATCATCGGCCGTCTTCACCTCTGACATCTCGCGTCAGCGGTCCTCCTTTCCAAGAATACGAGCCGCGATAACTCGTCGATGTCAGTGTCAAGAGTGCACAGAGCTCGCTGATAAAATCTGCTGCGGCCGCGGTGCAACGTGGTACAAAACTGTAAGAACGGCGATTCGCGACCGCATTCGCGCTGTTTCTCGACACCGGCCGATCAATCGCTCTCGAGATGTCGCGATACCTTCTGCTGTTCTCGCAAGTCGTCGTCTTGGTGTTCTCAGCGAGTATCGTCGAGCATGAGGAGGAGACTCCAGCGAAGATCCCGACCTGCGTGGTCGAAGAAGCTTACAACATCTGTCACTACAAGGGCGTACTCGTGGAGGTGACGCAGCGTCGGTCCGAGGATCGATTGGAAATCGGCGATTTGGACCTCCTGGCGATCCGGGAGGACGCCTTTAAGAATGTCACGGCGACGCACCTGTATCTAAACTTCGGTAATCGAATATCCGTGCTGAAGAGGGGATCCTTCCGCGGTCTGCCGAGGTTGAAGTGGCTCCACTTGGACAGCAACGTGGTGTCGTTGTCGGCGCACCTGTTCGCCGAACTGGAGCACCTGCAATCGTTGTCGCTGGTCTTCAACAAGATCAACTCGATACCGGCTGACTCGTTCGCCGGCCTGCCGAACTTGATGTGGCTCTACCTCGGCCACAATGACATCGCCGCGATCGACGCGGACTCCTTCTCGAATGCCAATCCTGAACTGCTGTACCTGTGGCTTAACTACAACAAGATCAGCCGGCTTGCGCCGGGCGCCTTCGCCAGGTTGACCGGACTGAATCGCCTCCACTTGGACTACAATCAGCTGGAGGGCTTACCGGCCGGCGCTTTCCAAGGGCTCAGCAAGCTGGAGGATCTCTACCTAAATAACAATCGGATAACGAGCATCTCCGGGGCGCTCTTCCGTGACCTAGTCGACCTGAAGAGACTCCATCTTCAGCAGAACGAGATCAGCTCTCTCCAGGCCGGGACGTTCCACGAGCTGTCTCAGCTGGAAGAACTGTTCTTGGAAGGGAATAAGTTGTCTCACATTGTAGCCGGCTCTTTCACAGGACTGTCTGAACTGCTGGTACTGAATCTATCCGACAATAACATTCGCACGGTAGACGACGGCGCCTTCGAGAATCTCGTTAAACTGCAACGACTCGAGGTAGACGGTAACAACAATACCGAGGCCCTCAAGCAGATCCACGTCTCGTCCACGGCGTAAACATCATTGGCCGCACGGAGATCTTTTTCTTATCGTAGAATAAAAAGAATAAACACTTGTCTGCGCCTTCCGGCATCGCTTCGAGAAGCAGTCATTACGATACAATTGGGACGCGTACGGGCTTATCAGTGGCGTGCGAACGGACAGGGGGTGGGAGACAGGGGGAAGAGGAGGGGTAAGAAAAACGATGTAAGCGCATTATTATACCTCTTGTACTCTCAAACACACTCTTGACAATATAACAACTTATATATCTGAAAAACGATGTTGGAAAATGTCAGATTTAATATCCCGACCGCCGTTTGTATGTGTGTGTGTGTGTGTGTGTGTTTCAAACGCTACATTCGCCCTCTTGGAGTTTCCCCGCTTATTGAATTTCTCCGGCAGTCGAATATTTCCGAATGCTCCGTGTCTCTGTGAAAAGACGAGACGCGCTACCCTTTCTTCATATCATCGTAGGCCTCGCGCGCCCACGGAGGCTTTCATCAGTCTCGCTCACAAGCGAGACACTCTCCTTGAGATTCGCCGATGGTCGCGCTCGATGAAAAGCAGCAGCTTCTCTTTGAGCATTCCCCCCGCGACTTGCGTCGCGGAATCGTGTAGCGTAGGATCAGCCGGTGAAATCGCGCGGAAAAATTGCTCAACTCAAAACTTTACAATGTTCCCTCTACTTCTTCCTCTTTCTCTTTTCGTCTTCCTCTCTCTTTCGTTCGAGGTGAAACGCGCCGAGCGACGCTCGGGTCAATCTTTACTCTCACCCGCGCCGTGTATAATTTGCGAAATAGTTAGCTAATGTTATCTAAAATATTAAAGTACGACACACACACATACACATGCGCTCACACGCACACAGACGTACACAACGCGCCCGAGTAGTTTCCTCAGCGGTGAGTTTTTCAAATTCCATCCGTCCGCCGGCTTGACGTGTATAGCTTTCGTTTATACTTTGGAATGGGCAAGGAGAAGAGAGGGAGGGGGAGGGGAGGAGAAATCTTTCCCAGAGGCGGAGAACTCGAGCATGGCGAAGATACTTCGGATATTTTTCGCAAAGAAACTTTTCCGGGAAGCCTCCTCTCTCCGGCTCTTCTACCGTTGCCAGAGATTGCCTCCGGTAATGAAACTCGCCGGAACAGGAGAGGTAGGGGGGGGAGGAGGAGTGGGATATTAAAGGGACGAGCATTATAAAATAAAACGTGTCGCTCGCGCGCGCACGTGCAATAGTTACACGAGAGGGCGAGAATTGAAATCACGAGAGAGAGAGAGAGAGAGAGAGAGAGAGAGAGAGAGAGAGAGAGAGAGAGAGAGAGAGAGAGAGAATTCCTTTCTCGAGGAGAAGCCTCATCGTCGCTGCACGGAGCACCGGTATTTGCGTCCGACGCGTACCATTTCGCGCATTCCAGCCGCGGAAACGGTAACACGCGTCGATCACACTCCCTCGTGTTTCCGAATCCGACAGAGATCCGCGATTTCTCTCGCCCGGGCGAGGAGAAGACGCGGCGGGGGCCTATAGTAGCGCAGGGCGCACGCTGCGCTACGCAGCGCGTGCACGCGGCGAGCGCGTGCACGTGCGAACGTTGAACGGTGTAAGAGACCAGCGCTCTGGTGGGGGGTGTAGGAGGTTGAGGTCGCATTGATTTTGTCTAGACAGGGTGGAGACTGGTGGTCCGCGGTATCGTCCTTCGCACCCATAGCCGCTTCGGTATGCCGTCATTCAGCGTGCTGCTGCTGCTGCTGCTGCTGCACTTGTCAGCCGGCTCGAGAGAGCGGTCCGTTTAGTTCGCGGATCGTTGCCGCGCGAGGAGGAATGTCGCCGGCGGGTCCTCCTCCGCCGTCCGGTGAAATTGGACCGCGATCGCGCTCAATAGGACGGTAATTATCGGACAGCCGAGTGCTGCGCCGCGCGAGCCGTCGGCGATTTTTCGAGCAGAGTCACTGCGCGCGCGCGCTCGCTCGCGATTAATATCCTGCGGTGCAGTCGCGGGAATTGTAACGCGAACTGCATCTCCGCGCGTGATGAACGCACGCGTAACGGCCGCGAGGATTGTTGCGTTAGGTCGAGAGTGCTGGATGCGAGTACACGCATGATGGATGAGCTCCGGAGTAACGGCCGACTCTCTGCTTCTTTTTGCAGGAACGCCCTCGACTCCGGTAATACCAGGCGGCACACCCGGCACACCATCCTCTAAGGCGAAGGTACGTCCCCCACGTCCTCGGTCGAAAGATCGAGTGCGCGGAGACCGCGTTATTTCATCGGCATTTTTGTCCGATCTCCGCGATAAAGGTTGATTAATTTGGCCGCAGGAAAAGATAATGCTGCGGGCGAAAGTCGTGGTGGCACTGTATCCTTTCCGAGCCATCGAGGGCGGCGATCTGTCTCTCGAGAAGGTGAGCAATGCGAGTACCGCCGCTCTCTCTCTCTCTCTCTGCTCTCTCTCTCTCTCTCTCTCTCTCTCTCTCTCTCTCTCTCTCTCTCTCTCTCTCTCTCTCTCTCTCTCTCTCTTCTCTCTCTCTCTCTCTCTCTCTCTCTCTCTCTCTCTCTCTCTCTCTTCTCTCTCTCTCTCTCTCTCTCTCTCTCCTCTCTCTTCTCTCTCTTCTCTCTCTCCTCTCTCTCTCTCTTCTCTCTCTCTCTCTCTCTCTCTCTCTCTCTTCTCTCTCTCTTTCTTCTCTCCTCTCTCTCTCTCTCTCTCTCTCTCTCTCTCTCTCTCTCTCTCTCTCTCTCTGCTCTCTCTCTCTCTCTCTCTCTCTCTCTGCTCTCTCTCTCTCTCTGCTCTCTCTCTCTGCTCTCTCTCTCTCTGCTCTCTCTCTCTCTCTGCTCTCTCCTTTTGCCTCCGGACGATGTTACCGCGACGGTACCGTCGAACAGTTCTTATTAATGATCCATGTTTTTGCGATCACACAGGGCGCGGAGTACGAGGTCCTGGACGACTCCCAGGAGCATTGGTGGAAAGTTAAAGACGAGAATGGGTATGAATCCTCTCAGACAACGTGTGGACAACTTTACGGACGTTTGTCTTCGCAAAATTTTCCAATCTCAGCCGGCTCTGCGTTTCTCTCATACTCGAAGTCCTGGTAGCACACACGACGCGACATGTTTGCTGCGCGGTGGAAGTTGGTCGGGGAATATCGCAGTAGCCAATGAACGTCCTACCTACCGCCGTTCTACCAGTTTTGTAAATACTGGCTGCGTTTCGATATTCACTGCCAATATTGAAAATATATAGTTTCTGTCACATATACTATAGGTTTTCAACGCTGATAGTGAATGTCGGGACGCAGCTACTACAGCCAGTTGCATAGAACGCGGCAACGCTTGCCAAGAGGCGGAAGTTGGCTAGGAAATATTGCGGTAGCTATTCAGCCATCTTGCTTGCTAGAAATAGCATTTACAAAACATGTGGCACATGGAACGTTTATTGGTACTGCGATATTTCTTAAGGGAGGATGCACACCTTGGCAAAAAAGCAGAAAGCAGAAGGGCAGCATCCAATTAGAAATTGCGCTGATAGGCTGTCTCTCTCTCTCTCTTGCGAGAGAAAGAGAGAAAGAGAGAGAGGGAGGGGAGAGAGAGAGAGAGAGAGAGAGAGAGAGAGAGAGAGAGAGAGAGAGAGAGAGAGAGAAGGGAGGGACAGACTATCAGCGCGACTTCTGACTGGATGCTGTTTCTCTGCTTTCTGCTTTTCCGCCAAGGGGTGAATTCGCTCTGATCAACTTCTGCCGCATGGCAGGCGTTTCCACGTGTGCAACCGGTCTTATCTACGTCTCGCACGCACGTGCATACGTACACACGTGATGCCAGTGATCAGTCGACGAGTGATCAGACGAGCAATTGCGAGAGACCGAGCGCAGAATACGCCGCGCTTCTCTAGCAAGCGGTAATCTTAGCGGTACTCTTGGATAATCGCTGGATAATGTCTCTTCGTAAAGTTGTTTACGGTCGGATCTCACATGCTGTGATCCGCGCGTGCCGAGCTTGCGATGGGCCGCAAAGGACTTCTGCGTGCATACACATGTACGATGCATGCTTTGTAATTGCAGATCGATCGGCTATATTCCCAGCAACTACGTCAAGGAGAAGGAACTGCTGGGGCTACAGAAATACGAGTGAGTCCGGTGTATATCATTCTTATCGTGCATCTTCCATCGCGTCCAACTGAAAATAATCGCGCGACTCGACGCACGAATTGCTGCGCTGCCACGTTATTTTTCTCATGTTTCACGTTAGCTATCAATTATCCTCCGGCAGATATTCGATAGAGATACTCCTCTCCCGTAAATCGCGAAACCTCCTCCTCTCTTCCCTCCCCCCGGGTGTCTGATAAAAGCCGAGAAAACGAGCGGGCCGCTTGTGTTGTTGCAGATGGTACGTGGGCGATATGTCGAGACAACGCGCCGAATCGCTGCTGAAGCAAGAGGACAAGGAGGGCTGTTTCGTTGTCCGTAATTCCTCGACCAAAGGACTCTACACACTCTCCCTTTATACTAAAGTGTAAGTCATAAGTCTCTCCCCCGCTAATTCTGCAAGTTTATCTTTCCGGTTGACGCGAGCGACCGGCGTCGATTTAAGGCCGTGTCTTTTCAAATTTCACCTCTCCTGCCACTCTCGGGTATTCTCCAGCTCCGTTTATCCTCGGTACTTCTTTCTCTTTCTCTCCCCCCCCCCTCCTCTCTCTCTCTCTCTCTCTCTCTCTCTCTCTCTCTCTTCCGCTGGTTAATCTGAGATTTTTTATTTCGTCGCAGGCCACACCCCCACGTGAAGCATTACCATATCAAACAGAACACCCGCGGCGAGTTTTATCTGTCGGAAAAGCACTGCTGCGGCTCCATTCCCGATCTGGTGAATTACCATAGACATAATAGCGGCGGCCTGGCCAGCCGACTGAAGACCAGCCCCTGCGATCGCCCTGTACCGCCGACCGCCGGCCTCAGTCATGGTAGGTAACTCTTATTCCCTCCTTTATTCCAAGTATAAAATATATGCGAGGGGAAAGAAACAAAAACGAAGAAGAAGAAGAAGAAGTGGAAGAAGAAACAAGAGGAGAGAACTTTTTCTTGACTACTTGGCGCCACTTAACGGTCGACTTTTTTTTCGCAGACAAATGGGAGATCGACCCGGCGGAATTGCATTTACTGGAGGAGCTTGGGTCCGGCCAATTTGGAGTTGTGCGGAGAGGAAAGTGGCGCGGCTCCATCGACGTTGCTGTGAAAATGATGAAAGAGGGAACCATGTCCGAGGACGACTTTATAGAAGAAGCTAAAGTAATGACGTAAGTTTCAACCCAGTTTCCTTTATGCCACGTGAAAACTTGCGACGGACAGCCGCGCGCTCGGGAGGAACCCTTTTAATTTAATTGAGGACCTTATGATGCTCTGCTATCGCGGTCGTGTTTTTTCAAACAAGAGTAACGTAACATCGGTTAATGCGCTCTTCACGACGACCTCTCATTTGTTCGCTCTGTCGTTGTGTGCCCAGAAAATTGCAACATCAAAACCTAGTCCAGTTGTACGGCGTCTGCAGCAAGGATAGACCGATATACATCGTCACCGAGTACATGCGACATGGATCCCTGCTCAACTACCTCCGCCGTCACGAAGCCTCGTTAGGCGCAAACGTTGGCCTCTTATTAGACATGTGTATACAGGTAATGTCAATATTGTCGAGCGTTCGGTGGAATGTACATTTGTCAACGCAATTTCAAGATGACACGATGACCGAAACTTTGCCATGTCCATAGGTTTGCAAAGGAATGGCGTATTTAGAGAGGCATAACTATATACACAGAGATCTTGCCGCACGTAATTGCCTGGTGGGGTCGGAAAACGTAGTCAAGGTCGCCGATTTCGGTTTAGCTAGGTAAGTTACTTTACCTGTCTGTTGCATTAATCGTCAACGGGATAAACTTCTCGGGCAAACCTGGCGTCGATTTTTTTCACACAAAACATGGGAGGCACCGACGTGCTTTTTCGGCTTGTAAGTTTTACGCGAACGGACCTTGAAGAAGGGCCAAAGTGGGATCCTGAGGCCATTCGACTCCAGATTGCTCGACGAATCTGTCATTACAAGATAACGTGCGAAAGTAGAAGCACGACAGTGTTGTATGTGTTGTATGTGAGAGAGAGTGTGTATATATATGTTGCTTAACTAACTGATTACTTTCAGGTACGTGCTGGACGATCAGTACACCAGTAGCGGGGGCACTAAATTTCCTATCAAATGGGCGCCGCCAGAGGTACTGAATTATACACGCTTCAGTTCGAAGTCGGACGTGTGGGCGTACGGAGTGCTCATGTGGGAAGTGTTCACGTGTGGAAAGATGCCTTACGGTCGCCTAAAGAACACGGAGGTGGTCGAGCGGGTACAGCGGGGGATTATTCTGGAACGACCTAAAGCTTGCTTCAAGGAGGTGTATGAGGTGAGTCAGTGCCGTGAATCTCGCTCACTGTGGTCTCTCCCCCCCTCTCTCTCTCTCTCCCTCTCTCTCCCTCCCTCCCTCCCTCCCTCCCCCTCCCTCCCTCCCTCCCTCTCCCTCTCGGGCTCACACCACGGACTCTCTCTCGGTTTTCAGGTGATGCGCAAGTGTTGGGCGCACGGTCCTGAGTCGCGACCGTCCTTCCGCGTCTTAAAAGAGCAGCTGATCAGCGTCTCTCAAGGTTTAGTTAACGATTGACTCAACCTTTTGCGGTGTATGCGCCTGTCCTCGCCCTCCTGCCGCTCGATCCAACAACCGGCGTCCAAGTCACCGTCGTCGGAGCGATCGCCTTCCACATTACCCTCATCGAACTTGTCGTATAATTCAGCAACATTGCCGTCGTCGCGCAAGATACGCGCGCCCGCGTCCCCGCCTTCCTCAGCAGTCGATTTCCTTCATTTCTCGTCGACCACGTGCAAATCAAAAGGAGAGGGCTCGTCGTCGCCGAGTACACCCGGGCACCAAACTAGTCAACAACCATCCTCGAGCTCGACTAACGTGTGTGACGTATGCAGTTCCTACGGACATCCGTGGATCGAAATCTGCAAGGCGATACGAGCCACTAGAGGTAAATGAGCAGCAGCGTATGTGCGTGAGTGTGTGTTTGTGTAGATGTGTGTATGTGTGCGTGTGAGTGTGTGTGGCACGTACGCGTGTGTACGTGCGCACATGTAATTGAATTTATACTACTGTATTTTCGCGGCTTTACGACGTTACAACCGTACTGTAATACGGAGATGTGTGGTTCCAAGCCTTTTTTCCTCTTTTGCTCCCCCTCCTCCTCCCGTCTTCCCCGCAGTCCTGTCCCTTACTCCGCTCCCCTTCCCCATGCCCGCGTAAAGGCAATACTCATCCCTCTCGTTTATCCCCACTTTTATCCTCTGAATATGCCGGAACACGATGTTCCGGACATTTCCGCGACTACGTCTGACACCGAGATGCGTGATATTTTATCGTGTGTTTCACATACTATTTTTCCCATATAATTTTTAGACTTTACTCTGTATCGTCATAAATACATTTATAAATAGAACAATAGTATTTATTGATGGCCTTTTGCAAACAAGCGCAATATTCCAATTGTGATTCCGTCTCTAGAAAGAGAGAGAGAGAGAGAGAGAGTAGCGTTTCTTTTTCTATTATTGATCTTGACAGGCGGTAATACGATTTTGGAATCGGAGGTGTTGTCTCTGCTTAATAAACCGATTTAATAAATAACCGTTCGGCCTTGTTGTCTGTCGTGTTACGTTGCGATTAATACGCGCGGCCACGGAGCAAGGAGGCAGCCGCAAATAACCGCGCGTTTTGATCCGGCTAATGGATTGGCCGTTTGCCATTCGGAATTGTCTTGCTGGACAGGCATGAGCGGGTAAGTGATTTATAATTTGCAGCGCCTGGTGAATTACCAGTCACTGCGCGAGTAGCTCAGTCTCGCAAATCTGACGTCTCTCTGGCGCGTACGTCACGTGCCAAGTATAAATATTAATAGTAAATATGAAACAACACGCGCGTGAGATCCTGGCCGAAGTGATGAGGGCCGTATATCGGTATACGGTGAGAGGCGGGAACTTATATTCACGGTTTCTGTGACAGGCGACGATGACGGAGAGGGAGATGAAGAATCTTACACACGTGCAGATGATATTAGTTGCGTTTATTAAAACTTTCTTAAATTCGTCCGCAAACTTAGATGCAGACTCGACGGAAAAAGAAAGACAGAAGAAGAAAACAGATACAGAGAGAAAAGAAAGTCTGTCCGTGTGCCGATCCGCGATGTGGGACGTAAACCTGTCGCTGAATTATCGCGAGTTTACGGGGACAAAGCAGCACTGGTATCGTAAGTGTAACAAAAGTAAAGAAATAAGTACTCGATGCGTATCTCCTATGCAATTATAGAAACTACATTCTATTTAGATAACGTAAATATAAATGAATGTGAATGAGTGTGTGATAAGTATTTTTCACACCCCCGCGCATTTACAGCGTTACGCATATGAGAAGCGTAGAGACCCTTGGAGCTGATCTACACGACATTTATTCCTACGAGCGCCTGCAAAAGAAAGATATCGTCCTTAGAAAAGGAAAAAAAAGCACAAAACAAGAGATAAAAGTTCACAGCGCGCGCGCGCGCGATTAACGCATCGTGTACGAGACGATGCTCGATTATATATCATCCGCGGCTTCCCGAGCGCGTATGTACATCAACTATCGATACATGCGCGATTAGATATCGGATAACTGAACGTGCAATTAGTTATTAGACGACCGCGTGTATCGGAAATTGATTGATTGTACGTACAGGATGTATAAAAAGTACCAGGCCAGCGAAATATCTCGAAAACTAAGCATTTCAGGAAAAAATGTCTCGGATAAAAGTCGCATGGTTTCAAGGGGGACGTAAAACGACTATATCATTTTATTTACAGATGACGCTACTTTCGAGATATTCACTGATCGTTACTTTTCTTAAGTGGAAATTCTAATTTTTTATTATATCTTCTTTTTCTACTAATTAATTTGGATAATTTTCGTTTGAAACATTTTTTTTTACTTTTTTTTTATTTGCCTAATATGTTTCGAGATATTTCAGGAAAACTCGATTACTTTTTCAATGTTTAGTTTACGATATCTCGCTAATTGTTTGTCGGAAGAAAAAGTGGTATTAGAATTTTTTATTTTACCTGGTCTCAGGAATATATTGTTATAATAGTGCCCTAACTTTTGTTAACTTATCGACCTTCGGAAATTTCGAAATCATCAAATTAACAAAAGTCAGGGCGCTATTGTAACAACATATTCTTGAGACCGAATAGAGTAAAAAAGTCTAGTATCATGGTTTTCGAGATATTTCACTGTGCCGGTACTTTTTATACACCTTCTGTACAGAGTAATTCATTTTAGTTTATCCACTGAAATATCTCGAAAAATATGAGAGCTACGGAGAAACATTTCAGACAAAAATTATTTGGTTCGAAGAAGGACATGAGACAGCGCGGTATTATTTTGTTTATGCCACTTTCGAGATATTCACTGATCGTCGTCACTTTTCTGACCTGGAAACCTCAATTTTTCGTTGTATCATCCTTCTTTTCCAATCAATTTGAACAACTTTTGTCTGAAACATTTTTTTAGATCTTTGAGGAAAACTTGGCAACTTTTTTAATATTTGGCTTACAAGATCTCAGTAACTATTTATCGGAAGAGAAAGTGGTACTAGACTTTTTTATTCTATTTAGTCTCAAGAATATATTGTTACAATAGTGCCCTAACTTTTGTTAACTTGTTGACCTTTGGAAATTAAAAAAATGGCCAAGTTAGGGCGCGCGGCGCGCATTATCGTGTTCTTATTCTATTTTAGCATATTTTTGAGACTAAATAGAGTAAAAAAGACCAATATCACTTTCCTTTCCGACAAAAAGTCACCGAGATTCACCGTGAGGTGAATCTTGAAAAGAATTACCAAGTTTCCCTTAAATACTTAAAACAAAATATTAGGCAAATAAAAGAATCTTTCACAGACAGAAAATTTGTCCAAATTAATTAGCAGGAAAAGATGATATAATAAAAAATTGGAGTTTCCGTTTAAAAGAAAAATGGCGATCGGTGAGTATCTCGAAAGAGCGGCGGCTCTTCTTCTGTAAACAAAATAATATCGCTGTCTCATGTTCCCCTTCAAATCAAACAACTTTCGTCTAAAACCACTTTCCGCGATGTTAATCGGGATGCACGATTAAAACGGGACACCCTGTATACACATACACATGCTTCTTACGTACTTGACCGGGTACAAGAACGTCGACACGCTCTTTTCCGTATCGCCGGACTGCACCCTGCAGATGTAATCGCCCATGTCGGACCACTTGAGATCCTTGATCCGCAGATCGCCGTTCGCCAGCACGGTACGCCTTGCGAACGCCGACGTGCCGATTCTGTTGCCCATGTTGTCCAGCCAGAGCAGATACGGCATCGGCCGGCCTTCGACCCTGCACTGTAGAATCACTGTGCTACCCTGCATAGCGAGTCTCCACACCGTGTGCAGGGTGATGGTGGGCTCGCTCTCGCTGTCACTGCATTCTTCGGTCCTGGACTCTGTCGAGAGCAGAAGCAACGTACGTGGTTACCTGGACGATGCGACGTGCGCGCGCGCGCGAGAGTCCACCTTGAGGACTGGTCGTTGCACTTACTGTCGACCAGGAGCAACGACGGCTGCGAGTACACCACCTTATCGTTCGACACTGACACGCAATATCTGTAACCTTCGTCTTCGGGCTTCACGCAATCGATCACGTATTTGGAAATGTACTGAGCAATCCCTTCCATAGGCAGGTCATTGTTACCCTCCTCCTGAGCCCGCGTTGTCATCTCTTGGATCTGCCGGAATAACGACGAGGCGGCGCGAGGGGAGAGACGCACCACGAGATTGCCGTGGTTATTTATTCGAAAGGGAAGAGCCGGGGAGGGGAGTGACACACAGTGTCAGTTAGTGATCGACGGTCGACGCCGGATGAGCGAAAGGATGACGAGAAGAACAGAAGAAGACACCCGCGCGCGCGGGTGTCTGCAACGACAAGCAACGACGACGACGACGACGGATTTCAACGGGTCTCGCTGCTGGGTAGCGATCATGTAACTTTTTTTCCTAACAGCGGAAACGTCCAAAGTCTAAAGTTTCACGTGAACTGGACGACTTTGACACGACCGTGTAACCCGCTCCAACAATGGAAATGTGAAACTTTTTTTTTTTTACGTTTCTGCTCCTGGGGATAAGTCACATGATCGCGCGCCGGCTTGGCTCTCGTCCGCTTCCAGTTTTGCCCGGACCCCCGGAAAGAAGGAGGGGGCCGGCCCGTGGACTGACACCTGAAAGTCGAAACTCGTCATCGTCTCGTCGCCGTTACTTATGCATACACATGCATACACCTGGCGCTGGATTATTTATCGCCGCGTTCACCGCGCGGCGGATTAAGCCGCGCGAGGATCGGAACGGCGTACGCTCGAGCACGCCGTGTGATAATCGCGCGCGTGAGACCCACCTGCCTCTCAGCCTCTGTCCCGCTGAACCAGTACACCCGGGGCGGCGGATTCCCATTTACCACGCATTGCAATTCAACGCGACTCCTGAAACGAAATATGCGATGAATGCGGCGCGAATCGCGGCACTCTCGGTCACGTTACCACCGTCACACATCACGCTGCCGCCGTCTCGTCTCAATTCGCTATCAAGGCGCGCGCGAGCCCTCACACACTCACCCCGCGCCAACCTGCAGCGACGTCGGTTCCTTCACAATCCTGGTCCATGTCGCCAAAAAGTTCCTCTGCAACAACAGTTTAGTGATATTCGGGTGTTCAAAGAACGGGAGAGGATATTTGGCTGGATACGGCGAGCCGTTCAACTGAAACTAAACAAGTGAGCCAGTGGTGAGTGAGGTGGTGAACGAAAACGAAGGAGAAGAAAGACCAGAGAGTGAGAGGGCGAAGGAAACGAGGGAGAGAGAAGAAAGCGAAGGACTCGGGGCGGAGGGGAGTGCAATTGGGAACTGGGTGTACTCGCGTATTTTGGCAAACTCTGCAAGGTCTAAGCTCATTGGAGATCACTCGCGTGCGATATACCCTTTTATCGTTCGCATCTCCCTCGCTGCCAGCCGCCGCCACGCTGAGTTGACCGATCGCCAGCAGCAGTATCAGACAAGTATCGAGTACCCTCCTCCCGGACAGACCCCGCGGTTGCATCTTGGAGGATGTACGAGGACTTGCAACAGAGGAAAGAGACACTTTCGCTAATCATCATCGAGCCGGAGAAGCACGAAGAGAGACCAACAACACGTGCACAGTCTCGCCTGATTGCGTTCTCGGGGACAGGGGGAGTCGACGAGTGCGACGAGGAGATGGACGACTCACCTCGCTTGGCTGTGTGCACGTTTCACCGAGCGTTTAAATACTGAGAATCTACGTCGCGCCCGTCTATATCCGTGAACGCGCGGTGGCACACGCGCCGAATTAATGAAACGTCGCCGGCGGAGTACAGGTGAGAGAACGTATAAACGCGCGCTTCAATCAACGACGACGACGACGACGACGACGACGACGACGACGACGACGACGACGACGACGACGACGACGACGACGACGACGACGACGACGACGACGACGATGACGACGACGACGATGACAACGATGACAACGACGTCGTTCGTTTGTTCCTTCGACTTGCAATGTGCAGTTGTTGTTATTGTTGTTGCTATTGCTGTTGCTGTTGCTACTGCTGTGATTGTTGTTACTACACTTCTGTGTCGCGTGTCGCACTATATCGACTTCAAGTATACGTTTAATATACGCAGCTATATGCGTGCAAATAAGAGAGCGACTGATTTACGTTGAATAGCCGAGCGGCTAATGCGCCTTCTGTGCCATACAGGTAGCCAGAAACTTGGAAAAGAGGGCAGGTCGAGAGCGGATGTGAATGCAATGTCACACTAATTGTTGCATCATCCTTTTTTTCGGTTTGAGCCGGTTTGACCTGACTTGACCGGGCTTAAGAGGGACCGTGCCGGCCGCGAGACCGGCCTTGAGGGACACGTGCGCGAGATACTCTTCATAATGGATGCTCTTCCGTTCCTTTCCTTATCTTTCTCTTTTTTTTCTTTTTTCTTTTCTTTTCCCTTTTGTACACGTTCTTCCACGGCCGGGACATGTTCTCGCGCGACTTTAATTCCACGTTTCTCCGCCTAGTGGACTTTCACACGACGGCGTATCCTCGGGAATACGCGTCGATTGAAACGCGCATCAGCCTCTCTCTCTCTCTCTCTCTCTCTCTCTCTCTCTCGTTCTTCTTTTTCGTCGTTTAACGGTTGTCTCGCACGCGCTCGTGGATGGAACTCTTACTTGCACTAGCGCGTAGAGCGGAGCCGGCCGCTTTTGAACAACACTCGGCGCGAGAGGTGCTCCTTCACGACGGAGCTATTTTACTTACCCGCTCCTTCCTTCGAAAATTGCGCACTTTCGGCAGCGGGCCCTCGCCGGCCCCGGCTGAGGAGACTCGTAGATTTCTAACGAGATATTATTAATCGATACGTTTGCGCGCATTCTCTCCGCCACGTAGTAGTTCTCTTCACGCGCGTTCGCGACAGTGAGCCGCGATATCGTTGAGAGTGCGACAAATCCAGGCCGGTTATTAATTAATATTTATGCGCGAAATGTATAACGTTCTCTCTCTCTCTCTCTCTCTCTCTCTCTCTCTCTCTCTCTCTCTCTCTCTCTCTCTCTCTCTCTCTCTCTCTCTCTCTTACCTCACACGTACGATGAGACGACTTTTCCGTGAACGAGTGAGCGAAATCTTGCGAGTGCCGGAAGAGCGTTTCGAAGTTGATGAAAATGGGAGGAAAAAAAGGGCAAGCGCTCGCGGTTTACCAGCGACGAACCGAGAGAAGCCGACTGAACAGAGGTGGAACGGTTATTGGTCCATTTATACATTTCGAATGTAACAGCGGGCGCCCTTCCCTTTTCTCCGATTGGTCGTTATTACCGGGGGAGTAGGGCGATAATACCACGGCAAACAATCGAATTCATTATCTTCACGGGTCGTTTGTACCCGCGTAATAGATATATCCCCAATTTGTTTCCACCCCTCATCTATACACGTCCATCGATTTTTATTTCAAAAGGGAACGACACACGCAATAATTACTTTTATTGAATGCGATCGTATCAGGAAGGAAATGACTCCAATTACCCGGCGGATCTATATCTCGCGTGGAAATATTTTTATATTTTTCTCTCATCTCTTCCCCTCCCTCCCCTCCTCCTCCTCCTCCTCCTCCTCCTCCTCCCCACCCTCCCCTCGCCTTCTCTCTTTCTTTCCCTTTCTCTCATTCTCTTTCGCTCTCTCATCTCTTTCTCTTTTGTTCTCTCTTTTTCTCGCACGACCCACGAGCGCAGGTAACGATTCCGAGAGCGACCCAAGACCAACGTGACGGCGGTCACGTTGGTCGATTTGTGTTATTTAACAGAACGTTTAGTTGGGAGAGATAAGCAGCAGCGTCACCTTGACTTCAAACTTGGCGAATGAAGAGCTTAACGGAGCGATCGAGATATTTCGCTTTGGTCGCCGTTGCCATCCCTCCCCCTCTATCGGGACCTTCAATATATCATATAAATTAAATTCACCGGATCCGTCCGAATGGAGCGATAATTAGCGATTACGTCGCTAACGGAGCTGCTCCTCTGCCTCCTCCCCAAAGGGGTCGTCTCCTCCCTCCCCCTCTCCCTCCGTCCCTTTGCGTCTGCGTTCTCACCTGAGTCGTCCTTATAATTAAATTCAACAACACGGTACACGCGGTACAGACAGGCTCTGTGATGTACAAGCAAAACAAGAGAAACAAAGAGGCCGTGTGTGAAATCCGGTGTCGTGGAACGAATAATTTTAAATCCCGGCAGGATAATAACACTTTTGAACATCGTACAGGTAAATCGTACCTCGGTTGATTTGTGACTGTCCGTGCGGATTCATGCGAGAATTTTTGCGGAGACTCGCTCTCTCGCCGCTTTACACAAGGGAACGTGAAATATATATATATATATATATATATATACACATATATCTGTCGAAGATTATCAATCGCGCGACTTTAACGAGCTGGTACTCGCGCGCGCCATATATCTTCTTGTTATGTTACCTTTATTACGGATCGATCGGCGTGTTGTATCTTTCGTTTTATTAGTCGCAATAATATTTTATCGTTTCCGTGTAATTTAATGCTCGCTGAAGAATAAACGAACGTTATTGCGATCGTCCGAGAGAGAATCTAGGATACAATCTAAGATGCAATAGGCCAATTTTTATGGCAAAAATTACACCAGGGAAAGAGAGAGGGGGAGACACGCAGGAGATGATCCTGCAGTTGGCACGCGCTGCGTCTTACTCGAGAGCGCAACGGGAATTGCGCTTCCTGTCAAACTTGTCAAATTGAACGAGCTGCGCTTTGCAATGACGGTGAATGAACTCGCGGAGATGAGCGCGCAATTCGCAATTCGCGACTCGTGACGATTAGAATCTGATCTAATCAAACGGGAAAAGAATCGCTCTCGCGTCTGGCTATCGCGATAGCACTGGGGAAATTCGCGATTAATCGCAAGCGGCAGGTCACAAGGTCTCTTTGTGAGAATTGCGGAATAATAAACATTTTTCATCGATAACGACGGCCACGACGTGATCATCTACGACCGCCGAGTCTCAATATTCAACGATACTTCATAATAATATTGTTGTATATTCCAAGTCGGAATTATACAGAAATCCCTCGATCCAATATTGCGACTTCTCGCTCCGACATAACTGATCAACGTGTCTCGAAGCATGCGTCGCCTATGATTAAGCAACCATTCGTTTCTATTATCGAGCTAAGGAATACGACATAAATCACAATCAGAGAGAGAAAGAGAGAGAGAGAGAGAGAGAGAAATGCAAATTCGGTTGAATATAACAACACACGACGAATGATTATGGATGAAACATTGACGAGATCTTGTATCGTAGAGAAAAGATTTTATTTTTCAAAACGCGTAATAAAAATACATACTTTTTTTGTCACAAGTATATATATATATATATATATATATATATATATATAGATATGGCGAGGCGCGATAAAGCCTTCTCTACAATATCCTCTTTGCTTTCTGTTTCTTTCTCTTCATCTCTTTTTCACAAACTTTAAGTTTCAAGCCGAAAAAAGGATAAAGAATAAGAAACGGGCAGTACAGGCAGCACATAGTAGATCAGGCTTAAATCTATCAAATTTCGTTAAAAAAAAAAAAAAAAAAAAAAAAAAAAAAAAAGAAAAAAAGAAAATTTAAACACACGTATGCACACACTGTACGCGTTGCGAATAAAAACATCACAGTGCATACATCGTGAGCGAACAATGTTCGAGTTTGAGGTAGTATCTTCGATGAAATTTTTGCTTCCGCAGGCGTTTCGCGTCGAAAATGCGAATGAAGTATCATTATGTCGGCCAGCTGTGACGTTGATAATGCTGACGTCCTTGTGAGAACATGATCAGTCGACGTTTCACATTATTGACTCCATCCTCATGAATTTCAGACGTTGCTGCAAGAGATCTTCCTCCGCCTTCATCTCGCACTTCGAGTCTGCTGGTTTTATCGTCGACCTGAGGATCATGATTCGATCCCGATTACTGTTTGATCGATAGCGAGAAAAGCATCCGGTAGCGCGCGCGATATACTTACAAATCTGTGCACAACTGCGCGAAATGCTGCGGCATGAGGTAACGTGTATGCGGGGAAAGATCTAGAAACGGATCGTTTACGTTTTCCGAACTTGCCAAGCCTTCGAATCTGAAGATAAAAAATATATAGTAGTGGTTCCGAGAGTGCGACCCAGAAATATTTGTGCCGACGAGTCAATTTCAAATCGTGCTCAAGATATTCGATTATATATATCGGATATATTCTCCACGTGCCTCACCTCACGACAAAGTGTTTGCGATACTGAAACACGAGATCCTTCGTATTACGTTTTGCCAATTCAAGTACAACGGGAAATGCCACGTCGCGGAAATCGCCTATCTCGTAATATTTGCTGAGTTTATTCAGATTCGTGTCGCTCTCCCTCGAGTTTGATATCACTACGGATCTTGTGGCCGGCGTATCTATCCAAACAACGCGACATCCGCTGTTAAGTAAATCGGTGAACCATAAAACAGCACCGACTCTAGCTACATCATTCCACTCAGCACCATCATGCCAATCATGCACCTTGAAAGTATAATTGATCGTAAAAAAATCTTATTCGATATTTCTGGTAGACTTTTAACCTTTCGCGACACATCAAACTCTTTTGATCTTGATAAACAACAGGAAAACATCTTAATTTCCAAATATTCTAACGTTACACATGCAGACTTCGACGATTGAAACTTACAGTACAGGAACACATTTTGGTAAGCATCTCACGGAAGTCCTTCATCATCGCTATAAAAGAGGCAGAACCTTTGGTGTATACAAGCACAATGTCGTTGTACGTAAGTTTATCGCGATCGATATCTTTATTGCTGTTGTTTGTCTCGACGATGTTGAAGTCGGTGGATTTAAGGCAGGTAGGATTCGTGAAGTCGTCCTGTTGCGGATTCACGTACAGATTGACACACTCGTTGCGAATACGAAAATGATGCATGAAATATAATGTTCCAACTATCGCCAATACCACCAATATGATGACGATGATCGGAAACAATATATATGGGCTTGTAGCAGGTAGCAATTTGCTTGACATTGTTATGTTCTCAATATGTTGCGAGGTTTCGACAACTTTGGTACAACCTGCAGGATACAATTTACGATATGATTATTCTATAAAATACAAAGTACAAAATACGTCTTCAAGTCTGTCTGTTTTTTTTATTTTATATTGTTTAACTTGTACTTACGCTTCAGCCAAGCGCACGGTATGTTTTTATTCATAGGTGGCCTCCAGATGGTATCTTTTTCGCACCGTTCGTCGAGTATGAACAATATAAGGCAATAACCTGGTTGTAGCGTAGTTTGTACTTGATAATTGCACTGCACAGTCTTTGTGTATTTCTTGTTTTCCCATACCTGTATGTCAGATGAAATTTCCTTTTTTAACTTAATTTGCATATATATGAATAAAAGTGGAATCTAAGCACTTCATTCTTTCTGTTTCTGTTCAATATATCAATACACAATATATCAATACATTTTGATGTGGATATATATAAATAAAAATATTGCAATATTTTCTTTGTATAAACTTGTTCGAGAAAGTATAAAATACATGTACGCCTTCTCCATTTGCTATATATATAGCCATTTTATATACAGAGCCAAAATCAATTTTGTTTGGCGCTATAAAATGAACTACAACATTGGATTAATGAAAGGCTATATATTTACCCTATTTATCTTGCAATTAGGATTTTCATCTCCTGTAGAGTTCTCCTGTAAAGATAAATCAAATGTTAGTTTAGTCGAAATAAAAAAGAAATATATTTTGTAAGAATCAAATTGCAATAATCCAATATTACCAAAATAATACTCCATGTATCAATGCTGGTTACTCCATTCCAAGAGCAAGGAGTAGTTTTATCAAGGTGTGGTATTAACTTTAGTTTAAGTAATACTCCTGTATCTACTGATAGTGAAGCATCCAGTGTTAAGTTTATTTCGTATCTGAAAGTATACATTTATATTCTTACAAGAAGCAACTTTTTTAATAGATATTACTAAGAGATATTGTTATCTAAGACTTGCAATTGAAAATTGACTAAATGATGTCACTTTGAGTTTCTGAATATTGGTAAAATTTGCAGAGATATGTTAATATACCTTTCATCATAGATAGGATCATAGATAGGATGCATATCATATTTACAAGTGTAGTCTGGTGCTATAATTTCCGTACGTTTGTATCTGGTATTTAAAAAATGATTGCCTCTTATTATATACTTTTGTTTATCAATATGAAACCTAAGTGCATAGCATCCTGTGAAGATATAATAGTAGCTCATCGAAATATTATCCTAAAATAATAATTATTATCTGTAGTTTATGATTGCGTACTTGTATTGTATATTTTTATGGAATATCACAAGATCATATGTTACATGTTTCTTATATGTATTAATAATAGATCAATATTGTTTATTCTTACCTTGCATGAGGATATCATGGAGTTATTATTGTATCTTACAAATTGGTTGGAACTATTTGTCATGAAACACAATGATTTCTCTACACTGTGTATATTTGCGGTAATGTCTTCAACTTCTTCAAAATTATACTGTAAACATTCTCTTTCATCTTTGATGGATGGTTCAACCAATAAAGTAACTTTATATTTACATTCTATTGTTGGAGCCTCAAAATTAATCGTAAGATCTTGAACAAAATATAAATTTCATTAGCAGATATAATCAAATGTTTAAGAATATTTTCTGATTTATTATACATATAATGACATACTTGCAAATTCTCCTTTCTCATTTTTATCAGATATTACAGAGAAATTGAACTCAGTAGAAATATCTTTGATAGAACAATATCTAAGAGCTGAAGAATCATAACTAATTACATTGTAATTGTAATTATTTATATTTTCATGGCATTTTTGCTCAAAAGTATACTGGAAAAAACAAGATAATGTATGCATTATTATATTAAAAATATTTTATAATGAAATTTGTTAAATCAATGAATTGTTATAAAATTCTAGATTGTACTTTTGCTTCTTATTGCCATCACTTATCTACTGCCAAATGTAAACATAAACAAATTGCAAAATTGTAACAAGATTACATGTTACATGTTATGCTTGAGATGTCATTTCGCTGAATAACTCACATCGCATTGCTTGTCGTGCACGGTAAATCCATCTGTCCGTATTGCCAAAATAAATAAAAGGAGATAGACACTGTACATTATCCAATCTTGCTTTTGTAAGATACACAGCTATGCCGTGTAGGTCAAGGACGTGCCGAGCCAGGCTTACGAAAAGGACAACATATAAATTATGGAATAATAAACATATTTCGTTTTAACGAAATAGTAACGGTGCTTCTTATTAATAGTTATAAAATCTCTCAAGTACAAAATGAAGATCAGTTTTTCTGCACGTACGGCTGCGCTTTATTAGCCTACAGGTGGAAACCGCGAAATTCGAACGTGAAGCACTTAACGATTCGGTAATCGTCACGTCTCAAAATTTTACAATTTTTTCCGAGAAATTAATTCTCAAAATTCATCAGTTCGACATAATTTCAAACTTTTAACCTATAATCTTTTGATTAATTTCTACCTATATAGTTTCTTCATCAATTTCTTCCTGTTCTCAGCTTTATACAAAGCCACATTCAATTAATCCTCTTGTCGTATGTCGTTCTCCGATAAGCCGAGACAGATATCCAACAAAAGAGATTTGAGATAATGTGCTTTTATATATCGCATCTAACGTTACGAACGTGAAATACATTACCATACTGTCGGAAGTCGATAAATACTACATGCAGTTCGCGTTCATGTTGTACCAGAGCTACCAATTGCGTGCAGAGGGCATCGCAAATGCTAATCATTTGAAATATACAGGAGCTATGGTAGCCCTGATAAGAGTTCAAAAAACGCGCTTATCGTACACATTGTCGGACATCAAGCGAGAAAGTTAGTGTAGTAAATAAATTAATCTACAAAAATGTCGGATATACGCACTCTGGGCAAGCGGTTGGGACAACGTGTTGGCAGAGAGGCGATCGTTCTGGGCAGAATCACAGAGGTGAAGATGTGAAAGATATTGCAAGTTGATCTTGTCAAGTTAGGTTAAGTTACGATAATATCATCGTTATTTCAATCCAGCAAAAATTATCAATATTATTACAACAACAATATAATAAACCGCGTTCAACTTAAAGGCTACATATATATATATATATACATACGGTATAATAATAATTATGTACATGCTCACAATTATATAACCAATATATAATTTACATCATGCAATGTATTTGATGGGATTCACAGAAAAGTGCAAATGGCATAAACATAGAATTGACAACAACGGATAACGCTCTAGTTAATGTGACACTACCTGAACCACTTGATCACAATGCCTCAGGATATATGGAAGTACGTGGTACAGTGAAATCAAAGTCTACTTTATCATGCAAGAGCTTTGTATGCTTCCCTCCTGACATAACAAAAACTTTTGGTGAGTAACTCTTCCAATTGAATTTTCTGATGAATGCATCAATGTATCACTCTTTAAACAATATTTATTTCAGATGAAAATGGATACAATACCATGATGCATACACGCCATGCGATAGGTGATCAGTTGGATGGAATATTCTATGGAGAATAAAACTGACATGTTTAAGATATGTGAAAAGTTACTGTATTCATTTGTATACATTTTTACATTCCGTTAAACATACTAGTATATATGCTTTCTGCAGTGAATAAGAAATAATGCCGTCATGTGGAGAAAATCATCAGAATACAATTCCTTTCTCTGTACATAAAGTATAAGTACACCTGATAAATATACAAATTATCCTAAAGAAGATCCTGAAATAGTAAGATACTTATATATATTATCACTTTTATAAGAAAAAAAATGAAATATCGAAATTTTTCTATCTATGTATACCCACTCTTATTTTGCGGATGTATCCAGCGACAAACAGCGGCAAGTACAGGATGTCACTGGACATTCAGAATGTTGTCTAAAAAGAAAGCAAATTATATAGAAATAATAGGCGCTGCAGACTTTTGTATTATCCTACATCCTTTTTTTATTAATTCGATAATATCTTAATCTGTTATTACAGCGATTTTACATCGAACTCAATTAGTACAAATGTAGTAAATTAATTTCTCACCGAAACCACTGAGTTATGTGCTCGGCGTGTCCCCCATGTTTGCACGTTTGGCACCATGTGAACCAGTTGTTGAATTCTGTGAGCTTGCTATCACAGTCCTCGCTGCGGTTGACGCTGGAGGTGGTCAGTCCGCTGACGGTGCCCATATACATCAAACATATCGCGCAGCGCGGCAAAGGTTTGCGACAATTCGGGCACGCCGACATCTGACGAATAAAAGGGACGACTGAGAAGAAAGGGGACGCGTCCTCTCCTCGTTACACCGAAATAGATTAGCGTGAATCTACCTTCAGTTTGTTAGAGGTGCTGCCCAATCGACCGAACGGAGCTCTCGCTCTGCTCAGACCTTGCATAAAAGCAGCGATGCTCTTACCGCAGAAATTGCAAGAAACATATATCTGCTGCGGTGGAGTCTCGTTCGTCGAGGATCTCATAGCAATGTCGAATTGAGCTCTTTGATTCCACATCTTCCACGCGTCTAAGAGATTCCTATAACTGTAACAGCGGCCGTTAACGCACGCTTAACACTAGTGCCATCGTTCGACGAACACATTCGCAGGAGAAAAAATTGATTAATACTTGGCGATCCACACTTGAACTTGATTCTCCTGGAGCAATTTAGGCGTTAGAGCTCTAATAGCGATTAGACTACAACTCTGAGCGTCCCCGGTGATTTCTAAGTATCTATTTAACAATTGTATGCCCTCCATACTCGCACCTGAAATACAAGGATGCGCTAATAAGTGGCAACTTGGTCACCGGACGAGTCATAAGACGCACCTGTAAGCAAGAAGCCTGCTAGATTGCCCTCTTCGGTTAACTTCTGCGTCAGTCTCCTCAAGTAGTCGTGCAGCTTACTGTCCGATAAGAACATAAGAGCGAACGCTACTCGATCCTCAACAGCCATGCCGCTTTCGTTCTGCAAGCGTAAGTTCACAGAGTTCAATCGAGTCAAACATCCAATAATTTCGTCGCGAAAATGGCTACACACACTCGCATTTTAGTTTTACATACAAGTACGTTCTCGTAGGAATCGTTGTCGGCGGTTAAGAAAGCGAACGTCGCCCTTAAGTAAGGATCCGGCAATTGAGATCTGGACTTCAAACAGGACTCTCGCCACATGCTGTTGCGATCCTCGGAGAATCCAGATAGTGCCATGGCCACGATATCCAGATTCGCAGTCATGGACATCTTAGTGGCGCCGCGGTTCAAGATCTCGATCGCCTGTCTGAGGCAAAGATTGAACACCGCGAGCGCCGCCGCTCTCGCGTACGCGCCTTCTCTCTCCAGGCCCTCCAAATATGTATTGTCGTAGAGACCATTGGTTTCCTTGTCGAATCGCAAACCACACAGGAGAAGACTCTTGTCCCTATCGGCGGATCTGCGTTGGCACCAGTAGAGACACGTTAAGCACAAACGTTTGCATCTTATTTTATTTTTGTATGCGCGTATGTAATCGTCACCTGTAGATCTTTGCTGTATAGTTGGAGCCTATGTCCGTCCATGTGCGGTGGATGAGCTCGGACTTTAAGAAACCGTTCATCGGGTTTTGCTGACCGTCTAATTTCAGAACTGTTCTACGTAAAGTTTGGAGAAATGAAGAGTCATGTGTATGCTTGTATGTACGCATGCTAGCCGCAGCGGGTCGCAATTTTTACCTTATACCGGGATGCTTGTTATCGACGCTGTGGATGGTGCCGTCCTCCACCAGGGCGCCGCTCAGATACAACCATTGCCACAAATGCTTCAGGGTTTCGTTCTCGGCTAGTTCACCGTTTTGGGCTAAATCCGGCTGCAAGTGTGATAAACATGAACAACTCTGCGAGCACCATGATCGAGCGTGTTTAACTCTTACAAGGGAACTGCACGAGGCGTAAGTCATCGATTTGGCTGAATTTTTATAAGTCGGTCAAAAATCGAAAAATACTTGACCCGTATTTGGCCGTTTGTTCAGACACCCGACAGTTTTGAAGTTATTTAATAATAAAGTTTAGGCAGTTAGACACAGCGAGTGAAAGAAAATATATATGTGAAATTTGTCAAAGATCGGTAGAGGTGGTAGAGTAGCCTGGTCATTTGACTATTAAGCTAGCGGTCCGAATTCAATTCTAGCTGCTACAGTGTGGTTTTTCCTTTATTTATATTACTTTAAATTTAATATTAATGTAAGTATATATCGAAAAAACATACATAGAAAATATAATTTTAATTTGAAATATATCCATTATATATGTACATGTTATAGGATCGTTAATAAATGTATTTTAAAGTAAAATTATATTTAAAAAATTCAACCAAATCGATGATTTACACCCCGTGTAATTGCTTTGTTAGGCATTCTCACAAGAAGTCGATCAGATTCTCACGTGCACAGTGATTATTACAAGGATTATAAGGATATCGAAACAAGAGAGTTTAAGATAAATCTTATACACGCATGGAGATAGAATTCGTCAATGTTTCAGATTCGCTAAGAGTGTGTTTCCCTCTGCTCTATTTACTTACAAGTAAGCCGTATTCCGCATTGGCACGCTTCTTGGTTAAAATCGCGATGTCGTCCAGTGTCTTGTACGGATTGTCTTCACTATGTATATACTTCAACGATTTGAAGGCATGATTCCACGTGAGATGCGATCCGGAGGACCAGCTCACCGTTATCCTCTCCCACACGGTGTAATCAGTTATGCCTGTGAAATAACCGCATTCTAGTAAATGTAAACAGCGTCGCGATCAAATATCAGCAATTGTATAGTAGAAATAATGTTAAACCTTGCTGCGATATTGCCAATAATCGATTCACATGAGTCGGATGCCACGAAAAGTTCACAGGAATGTGCCAGGATGGTACAACTGCCCTTTCCAGGACCCCAGGCTCAGTATCCTCCCCTCCACTGTTTTGTATGTCGTACAGATGTAATGCTCCTGCAAAAAGATAATCATTTTTCGTGTTCGTAGCTTACATTATAGCGACACCCGCAATATAAATTACAAGCTTCGTTAAATACATCATCAATTAATTATCTCAAATTATACCTGAATCCTTTTGCAATGCACCGAGAAGATTACGTCTGGTGGGACACCACAGAACTTTTGTTATCTGTCTTAGTTGTACCAAAGTGAGAACAGGTTTATCGAAACATCGGACATCCCACATAATGATTTGATTGTCCACATTTGAAACCAAATGATGAGTGTGATGAGGATTCACTGATACATTGTAAACCGCCTTTGTAGGGGTGACATTTACTACTCTAGCTGAATCTAAAGAAACAAAGTCAAAGATCAGATTACCAATAAATAGCAGATACTATCTTTCATGAACAAACCTCTAAAGTCAAGAATCTTCAGTTGCTTGTTATTAGCACCGAGAACTAGACATTTTGGATCATGTTTAAACCAAGCAGCAGAGTGTATAGTTTCCGATACACCCAATTCCGCTGTTGGTCTGATGCATTCCATTTGATTACTGCCATGATGATGTATTCGTTCCGAACATTGTGGATTTTTGTCTATATCCCACAGCAATACAGAATGATCCTTGCTATGTTTATCCAATCCAGAAAGGATCAGATGTTTGTCTACGGGATTCCAAGCAACCACGTTACATGGTCTTGCATGCTTTGGTACTGGAATTTTACCCAAAATTGCAGATAATACAATATATTACTAAAATAAGTTATTCACGATCAAGTTATTATGTGATTTACCAAATTCTTTTCCAGTGAAACCCAGAGAGTCATATGCTGTAGGACCAAAAGTATTTAGAACTACTTTCCCATTTGCTTGACCAACTGCTAATAAGATATCAGGTTCTTGTTCGGGATATATATCAATACATTTGACATAGTGATTGTTGGTGTTAGTAGCAAGGAGATGAGCAACAGAGTGATCTGAGATCTTTAAACCTGTGAGAGAAAGAAAACGCATGTTAGAAGCATTCCATAAAACATATATCTCAACAGAAACAAGAAGAAACTGTAGATTGTAAAGTAAACGAGTGTTATTTTATTATATACTTACAGGATTGCTCAAAACTATCCTCCAGAGGTACGACTTCATATAGATTAATCTCGGTGCCCCAAGTGATGAATTTATTATGATGAACGGGAGACCACTGTATATCCAATTTAACACTGCCCATTGTTTCTCTTTTTTGTCCCTTTTATAACTGTTTGGAATTGTGCGAGCACCGACATTCCACCTTGCTGTCGAAACAACACGACGCTGTCTCGGCTGTCTCTCCTTGCCTCGTGCCGTCTCACTCGGGTTCGCTACGCCTCGCGCAAGGTACCGCTATCTCTCTCTCTCTCTCTCTCTCTCTCTCTCTCTCTCTCTCTCTCTCTCTCTCTCTCTCTCTCTCTCGTAGTGCGCTGTCTCGTTCGCGCGCGTCACCTCGCATGCTCAGGTTCGCGCGATCGACGCTGAGCGGCGCAGGCTGAGATCCGTATCGCGCGGGAGAGAAGTTAGTTGGAGGTTGTAGTGAAAGAACGAGCGCCTCGAATCTTGTGCTTTCGCATGGCTCAACGCCTATTGTGATAATCTCTTACGTCTAGTCTGTGGGACTTTTGTAGCGCCCGACCTGCTCTAGGCTTTCCTAGTGCAGTTTTGCTTGTAGTCTAGATTCGAACCACCGCACTATATACTCTGCTTGTGAGTTTAAATCAACCTTCACAATTGAGAGGGGGCAAGCACTATTTCGGTAAAAGTCTTGTCTGCCTCCGTGGCGCTTGAATGTGGTTTCCGTAACTCCGCATATTTTTGATTTCAATGATTTTGATTCAACAGTACGGAGACTGCGTACGCGTTGTCCCTGTTTTTCTTTTACTTTCGTAATCGTTGACTGGCGTAAGAGATAGAGTGTAACAGCTCTGCTCAGAGCCATTTATCGAATCAGAACCAGAACCATTTCGGTAAACACTCGTGAAAGGTTAATACGTATACCTGGGAAAAATGTCGGCGCGCTCGAACAAGAAGAACAAGTACAAACTGGTGCACAGACGGCCACGGCAGGTTCTCTGTAAGGAACAGAAATATCATCAAGAGAGGGACAAGTCGGATGACGCGTGTGAGACAGGTTAGACTGATGCACGTGGTTCTCGTCTTGGAATTCAGCATTTTACTACGTCGCTAACATCCTCGTGTATACGACTCGCGAAAAACATATTGCATGCGAGAAAGAGATAGATGTAAATAAAGGAGTCATTCGAGTCATTCAGATGTGTGACTTGTATTCGTTGAATCCACTTGCAGAATCCATGGAGGACGACCCGGTTGTGCCGTCGATTACGTTCCCCGTGGCTATGTGGGACCTGAAGCACTGTGACCGCAAGAAATGCTCCGGCAAGAAATTGATGAGGCATGGCTTGGTAAAGACGTTGAGATTAGGAGCTCGATTTTCAGGCTTAGTACTTACCCCAGTTGGCACCAAGGTAGCTAGTACACAACATGAGGATTTACTCGTTACAGTGCAGAGACAGTTGGTGAAATATTGTTTTGCAGTGTGTGAGTCCGACAGACCGCGAGATCATACAGGAATATGGTTGCGCGGTTGTGGATTGCAGCTGGGCGCGTCTCGATGAGACTCCCTTCAACAGGATGAGAACGCCCAATCCACGTCTACTGCCATTCTTTGTTGCTGCCAATCCTGTGAATTATGGGAAACCTTGTCAACTGAGTTGCGTAGAGGCTATAGCAGCCGCTTTAACCATAACAGGATTTCGAGATGAAGCTGCACTGTTTCTTGGAAAGTTTACATGGGGACATTCGTTTCTAGAGCTGAACAGTGAACTGCTGGAAAGATATGCTCTTTGCAAAAATAGTGAGGAAGTGATTGCGGTACAAGAGAAGTATTTGGAGGAGGCATGGCATGAGAAATCAATTAGACACAGTAAGGATGTTGTGTACTCTCTACTTGGGGCATTTGACACTTTTACTTTAATATCGTTTGTTCCTAGCACTTCCTGATTTTCCACCAAGTGATACTGAGTCTGAAGAAGAAGAAGAGGAGACAAAGAAAGATGAAAATCCGGTGTCAGAAGTGATCAAAGAATTAGACAATACAAAGATATAGAGCATACAATATTGATTAGAGGCACTTGATAAGTACTTGTATATATTTAGACATCTTATATATTTCAAGTGATATTTTGTTAAGCTAGTGCTTATATTACAGATTTGTAATATATTATGATCAAGTAAGGTGAGAAAATTGACTTTTATTCAATTTATATTTCCCTATATATAGCTTGTATGTTCTGCGTACCGTATTATTTCATAAAGTAGAACTACACAATATGTATAAACCTCACGCATAAAGCATATATTTTACATGCTTATAAATAAGGTGAATGTCTCAATTAGTGATAACTACTCCCTTAATAAAACTAATATGGGCCCATATTTGACCCCAAACTTGTGCTCTTATAAATTTCATACACTATCACTTATAACAAATATTGGAGAAAATTAAAAATCATAGTCAATGCAACAATTTGAGCAGTTACTCGCTCAAACCGACATCTTAGAGTTAATGATTGACATCAATTGTCAGATTTGTATAATTATCTATCAACTTTTTCAGAATTAAACTCACAATGGAAAGACAAAATCTAGACTATCGTATCACTAAAGGTCATTCTACAATATGTGTCGTAAGTTGTAAGTCGTAAGAATTGGCGAATCAGTCGATTATTACAAAAATAATCGGTTATAATTGGTCAGTTCTTACGGCTTACAGCTTACAACACCTATTGTAGACCAGGCCTAAATGGTACTTCAATCATTTTTGAGAAGATGTAGATAAATTGAAATCTGTACTAACTTTTACTCAGCTTAAAACGTTCATCAATTTATAAATTTATTCTACTCGGTTACATGCTAATTGCGACATTTACGCATCTCCTTCGCAATCGTCATTTATTATTCGCCCAAGCAGCCCGGAATTGCGCCTCGCGTTTGACAGTTCTGCGATTACCGGCTGAGCGGGGACGCCGGACGTCGACGTTTCGCGAGCATCCACCCCGCGCGCTGCCGTCCGCAGCGGCATCACAGCTGATGCGCGGTGACGTCACTCAAACAAAACCATGCGCTCTCGGGGCGCGAGAGAGCGAGTTGTTCCGCGATCCGAACGCGCAGGCAACACATACTCAGTGGACACGGTGAGGTGTGTGTGTTCCTGCACCTCCGCGGGTGTTGCGAGCTGCCGTCGTTGCGACTTGCCGTAGCCGTCGTCGCCGTCGCGCGCGCGCGCGCGCATCCGTCCTCGTCCTGAGCGACGATCTGCTCCGGCGTGTGTGCGTCTCTCCAGGATGCCGTTCATATCCAAGGACTGGCGCAGCCCAGGCGAGGAATGGGTGAAGACCGTCGAGGGCTGGGAGAAGAAGAAGATTCTCGAGTGCGCCAACAACAAGACCCTCTCGCTTCTCTTGCGGTGAGCTGTTATCTTTTTCCCTCCCTCTCTCTCTCTCTCTCGCTCTCTCGCTCTCTCGTTTCTCTTGTGCCCTCCCCGTCTCGTTCGCTTCGCTGGTCGCGGTTCTTTGTTCGCCGACGACGGCGCGCGTCCGCTCCGCGGCACTTGGACGCGGCGCACAGCTGTTACTCCACGTTTACATCGATCCGACTGACAGCTCTGTTTGTTTACATACACGAGAGCGCGAGCATTCTCTCTCTCTTTCTCTCTCTCTTTCTCGCGCGCGCGATGACTAACCGATTGATCGACTCGCCTTGAGACACGGCGGCGATCAGGTGTGCTGCGTCAAGTCGCCCCCGAGACGACGGCGATTATTATCGCGGCGCATTGTCATTTCGCGACGATCGGGCTCGCGTGCCGACGCGTCCGTCTTGGCGTTTCGCTCGTTCGAGGTACGCACCATGCTTCGAACGGGCGAGAGACAGTGTACTACTCTCTCGAGACGCCGACGCTGCGGTGATAGTGAGCTGATCCGGCTCCGTCGCGAATAACGTGCACGTCCGCAAAAACCTATTCTATAACTCTGATTGATAGTCGAGTAACGATCGAGCGCCGACAGAGAGGACTTCGGCGAATCCTGTAATGTCGTTATGTGCTGGTAACGACAGCTTTCGGTTCGTCATATGTCGTTGCGCATTTTTTCCGCCGTATATTATAATATTTGCGCGACGATTGTGTCGTTATCCTCGCGCTGTCCTGTCGTACAGTCTTTCTACAATGTATCAGTCTCTCTTTTTTCTATCGTATATATCATGTATGATTAAATATCATACATGACATATTAGCTTCTCCATGAAGTATCATACTATTAATTTCTCTACCATACGTTATATCATATATCAGCTTCCCCGCTGTATATTACAATGAAGGCGATAACGATGCACGGTCGTTGCGAGTCGTGGACCAGATGAGACGACGTTCGCCTCTCTCCATCGCCGCTCGATCGTTACTCGGCCATTAATTCGCTCGGAGCGATCGCGTTGTTCGGCCAGTGCGTTCCCGTGCGATTGATGATTTTGAATTACGGGATGGCAAGTCGACGCGGGGTGTCCCTGCGCGTGAACGCGTCGCCGCCGATCGTCCAGCGGCTCCTCGAAGCGGGTGATACCATGTTGTCCGTCGACTCGCCGGCTCGCATGAGACGTAATTCAGGTGGACTCCGAGCTCGCGCGTCACGCATAATAATACCTGTCGCCGCGGTTTGCCCACGTTTACACGCAGTCACGACGTGTCGGACATTGCAACGGTGGAAGCAACGGCAGCTTTTCCCGGAGGACTGCCTCCTCGGTCGCGCTTCTCCTCCTGCGGGGATTGTCGGTTGTCGTTCAAGCCGATAATTAGTCTCTCGTTTGGCGGCGGTCCTCTGTTATTCCTGATTATTTCCGATAGGCGATACGCGACAGCGAATAAACACGAGGCGTCTTCGCGCGAAAATCGGAGAACTCGCTCGACTTTGCTGCTCGACTTTTTCTCCGCCGACTCTGGTGTGTTCGATCCGTCCCGTTCGAGTATTCCGGACACTCCCGGTTCGATTCGATTTTAGCTAATTGCGCGCATTGAGCAACGCCAATTATGCAGCGGCGGTTGAACAGACGCGCCATTTTCGCAGCGGACGAGAGAAGTGTGTTGCGAGTAACTGCGGAGAGAGAGAGAGAGAGAGAGAGAGAAAAAGCTTTTAATAAAGACAGTGGGAAGGACGACAGGTCCCTATTGTGCCGCCCACGCGCGGCTGTCCGGCGATTTTTCACCAGGCTGCCTCGCGATTCTCCAGATTGACGTGATTGAGGGCCGAATTGATCGCCGATGCCGCGGCCTCACGCGGGTGATACCATTTCGACCTGCGTTGGTGCTGCGCACCAGGTCGATGCACAAGCGGCTTCTACGTTTTATTATTACCGAAGCCTTATCTATAGTACGCTCTTTGTCCTTTGTTTCTCTCTCTCTCTCTCTATCTCTCTCTCTCTCTCTCTCTATCTCTTTCGACTCAAGCTGGAGAAAGATAAGGAATGAGAGAAAATAAAGTCACGTCATTTTCATTTTTGTTCCATTTTTACATCCCCGCTCATTTTGCACGAGGTTCCTAAATCAATATTCGCATGTTTTAATTGATGGAGCAACATCACCGCAAGTCTCTATCAGAATTCTATGACCTTCAGCTGCCGTTTGTTTCTGATTAAAAAACAAAAGCAACGCATGTCGATAATGCTCTCTAGGAAGCCCCATTTTTAAGATGATATTATTAACACAATTTTTACTGCGTCTATTGTAGTAGTAAATAACTAAATATCACATTAATATTAAAACATTAAGAAACAATAGCTGTGATTGGAATGTTTTCGACAAAACTGATATTAATGCCATTTCTTGCAAAACTCACATTCCTAATATGTATAGTAAAAAAAGCTAACAATCTCGCTCTTCTAATGTCGACAATCGCGTTTAATGAGATACTGAAGGTAATGCGCTAAGAGAGAGAAAGAGAGAGAGAGAGAGATGTCCAAGCTGATGAAAGCCGATGTCCCTTGGTCGCATCATTCTTGTCATCACATGTATTTATTTTCTGATATAATAATTACTATTATTATTACTATCGTCATCAAGTTTAATTTACATGCGTGCGCGTGTTTTGAACCCGTTACCGGCAAATAGGCGAATTTCCCGTAGTAATCAGCAGTTTTCACGTTGAAAGGCGCGAAAAAGGAAAAATATAAATAAATTGCGACTATGCCCCGTTGAAAGGAGCGTAGCGCGAATAATCCCGCGACGACTGGCTGCGTTTGACATTTCCAATTTGCGATCGCGCAAACCTGTTCCTCCGCGATTAAAGCACAGGTGCAAGAGAGGCCGTTCGCGAAATTAGTGCGAATAATTGACGCCGTCGACCGGTCGACCTGGGCCCGCAGAGATCACGCGCGTCTAAATCGGCTTCAAGTCGCATTCGCATTCAGGCGAAATTTGCACGGGCACAACTGATGCAGCTCGTGCCTTCCGTTAATTCGAGAGAAAATCGTCCTGGAAAACGGCGGCGTCGCGAGTTCAAAGGCGAAGACGGCGAAGGAGAGAGAGAGAGAGAGAGAGAGAGAGAGAGAGAGAGAGAGTCGACTGTTTTCCTTTATTATGAATGCGCGATTGCGCACAACGCCGTTGCGCCGCGCGAGAGAACTTGACGTCGCCGTTGTTGTCGCGCCGTTTCCCAGCGGTTCGATTACCTAAGAATTAATTAGGCGCTAATCAGCCGAGAGACTCGCGAGGTATTAATAGCCGTTGCCTGAAACTGCTCTCTCTTTCTCGCGTGAGAAACTCAGACTGGTGTTTACAATCGCCATACGCCGGCGGAAAAGAGTGATCCGATTATCTTTGTTGTACGTAATATTATTTCACCTTGCACGATTCAACAGTCACGATATTTTCCTTGACAATTTCACGAAAAGTTCGAAATGACGCAGAATGTTCATGAAATGCATTCCGCGTGTACAATTTTCCAGAAAAGGGCAAAGTTTCGCAGCGGTACTTTTCCTCCTTCTCGAGTGGAACGCAAAATTACGATGACATCAAAATGACGAGGAAATGACCGAATCATGATGAAAAAATGAGCGCTCAAGAAATATAAGAAAAATAATTTCAAAACTAGCGGAATCATTTAAATTTTGGAGGATTTTATTCTTATGTTTAGCCTCAAGAGGACTCCTCTAAAATTAAGAGGAAAATATTATAAATACATTATTCTAAAGTTAGAGGAATTATATGTTATATGTATAATGCAAATCTTATTGATTTTAATATAAATTTCCTCTTATACTTATAAAGATTATTTAATCTTTTTTTAAGAGGATTATTATTTATTCTTACTGATTATATGTTCTTTTGTAGGCAAAGGAAAAGAAATTATTATGAAATTCCGAGAAAACTTTTAGTTAAATTTTTTCGACTTTCTGCTGAAAAAGTAGGAAAAAACATAAATTTGTAATTTTAAATATTTTAAATAGCATTTAATGTAGTATGCAGCGCGATAAATGGAGATATATACTTACGCTGAAATATGGGCCAGTATGTCTTAAGTTGATTTTCTCCAAAAATTCTTAAACTTCGTTCATGAACGAAACAACCGAGAAAAACAACACAAACTGAATAACGATCCCTCTTCTCTGCTGTAGACGTTGTTCATAAAATAAAGGTGGCGACGATCGTCATATGCATAGAGAGAGAGTGTCTCTATGTGAGTAGATGGAGGAGAAAAACGCCGACAAGCGTAACTCTTGATGTAAGAGGAAAATTAATTGTTATAAGAGGAAATCCTCTTGAAGTAAGAAGAAAACAGAGTAATATTTAATAAATTTTAAAAATTAGATGAGTGGTTCATTTTCGACCGAAGAATCGCTTTATCGAAAGAGGAATCCTTTTCCTATAAAGGCTAAAAGGCTTCGCTTAGAATATGAGACTATGGGAAAAATCACTTTACAAGTAGAATACTTTTTTTTTTAATGAATTTCCCTCATCATTTCGACATGTCATCATGATTTTCTGTTCTGCCTGAGTCTCGGCGCAGATGCGTGAACGTTCCTTCCACTCTTCCACCTCGCAATTTCGCGGACGTCCGCAAGGATCACGTGTATCACGTGTGACTCCACCGAAAGATCCAGGTCTGACCCTGAATCCAGATCCGAGGAGGCTCGCGTGGGACGGAAGTCCCGAGCGACGACCGATCTATCGCGGGACTTTCTTTTGGCGGACTCGCACCGGAAACGCGATCGGATGGACGGACGGGACGACGCGCGTCCTCGGCACGACCGTCGTCGCGGGTCGCGCATTGCGATTTCTTTGACCGGATATTGAGCCCATTGTGCTCGTTGCACCAGTTGTGTTTGTGGCCGTGACAGACTTAGATAATTAGACTCGCAGCGCTCGCGCTTGCAGCACCGCGCGTTGTCGCTGAGGAATATGAGAGAGAGAGAGAGAGAGAGAGAGAGAGAGCGCACGAAGAAGAAAAAGAGCGGTTCTCCCGTCTCCCTCGCACGCACGCGTGCCGACGCAACGCAGTGCGTCTGAAAACAGCTGTGTAACGTTGTAAACAGTCCTTCGCGCGTCTTATTACGCCTCGTGGACGTCGTCGTTGACGAGCGAACGACGCGTGTAATCTTATTAAGAGCGATGCATAATCGATCGCTCACCACGTGCGCGTTAAACCCAATCTCGTGAAAACGGAACCACAGAAAGAGAAGAAAGAGAGAGAGAGAGAGAGAGAGGGGGGAGGAGAGATATGAGAAGATCGGCGAAAGAATGAGAACTGGTCTTGGTCGTTTTGCGCGACAAACGTCTGTGAGACGTACACGGACGCGAATCTCGCGGCAGATGAGAATCCGCGGCGCGATTTAGCGACTTGGTCGCGCTTTCGCGAGCAGACGTGCGATAACTCGATTCGAGATATTTCCCTGCGGTCGGCTCGACTTTTGCATGTATCGTCGTCGTAAAGCACCTGAATCGATGCAACTGAAAGGATCGCCTTTTGACGGAAATCGCGTGACTCTTTCTCCGAATTCCGTTCGATCCAATCGAGATTTGACTGGAGAATTGCCAGCAGCGATTTCCGACTACGTAATTCGTCGTTCAAAATAATAACTAAAATATTGATAATTCTGCATACGTAAGTGTATCAGCAGGATAAAGCAGTCATACTCGACTGCTAGCAAATACGAAAAGTAGAGATCATAAAGAGAGAACATGAGAATTGCTTACTCGTTTGATCGACAAATCGTTTTTTGGTTTCCACGTTGGCAACTCTGCCGGATGAGTTAATCAGCTTAACCCTTTGTGTGCGGCAGTGGTAAATATATCTACCACTTTTTACTCTTTCATTTTTACGTCGTACTATTTATAGTTTAATGAAAAGTATCTCACATTTTTATAATATATTAGTTACTCATTTTACATGTTTCCCATGATTTTTATATTCGATTGTTTCTTATATTCGGTTGTTTCTTTTTATTATTTGTAAACAAATAAAGTTGGAAAAGAGCGATTTGAAAAAATTAATTTCTGTAAAAGTACTTGAGATTGAAAATTTTGTCAAATATGCTTCACATATGGTTCAAGATACAATACAAGATACAATAGGGTGTATAAAAAGTACCGGAAGCGAATTATCTCGAAAACTAAGCATTTTAGAAAAAAATGTTCCAGATATGGTTTCAAAGGGCACATAAAACAAGTATATTATTTTGTTTACAGATAGCGCCACTTTCTAGATATTCACTGATTGTTACTTTTCTTAAATGGAAACTTCAATTTTTTTTCATATCATTTTTTTCTATCAATTAATTTGGACAGCTTTTGTCTGAAACATTTTTTTATTCGCCTAATATTTTTTGAGATATTTAAGGAAAATTTGATAACTTTTTTAAGATTTAATTTACGATATCTTAGTAACTATTTGAAAAGAAAATTATACTAGTCTTTTTTATTCTATTTGGTCTTAAGAATATATATATGTTACAATAGTGCCCTAACTTTTGTTAAGTTATCGACCTTTGGAAATTTAAAAATCACCAAATTAGTCAGGACTCTATTATAACAATATATTCTTGAGACTAAATAGAGTAAAAAAGTCCAGTACCACTTTTTCTTTTTCGACAAATAGTCAACGAGATATCATAAGTTACATATTGAAAAAGTTATCAAGTTTTCCTTATCGTCCTTATCCCTTACTTTTTATACATCCTGTATATTTTTCCCAGAATTTTTCGTACGCTAGATCTCTTATACAAAAATTACTTATATAAAAATTACTTGAATGAACTTTGCAAAACTGACATGAAATTCGTAATCAATGATGTGAAAAATCTTTATATCGTGTATCTGTGTACACTTATTCAGACTTATCCTAATTTGCCCCTATAATGTGCCAACCAAATTGGATCTGCCATTTTGAATTTTTGAAACCCGTATTTTTAATCAGCGATCTAAAAACAGATGCAAGATTTCACAGAAATCCATCAGGTAGAACAAATATGCCGTACACAAAGGATTAATCAAAATTTGGGAGAAATCACCCACAGTTTTGGGCCTCGAGCAGGCCCATTGCACTTTTTGCGCATCACTGAGTGTAAATTCGCGCGTTAAAGGCGGACGCGTTAAATCGCACGAATTAAAGAGAACAAACTTGTCAGACCAGACATCGCGCTTCTTGCGTGGCGTTTGACCAAAAGTTCTCTCTCTTCCGCGAGACTCTCCCGCGCTGTGCGGGTCGTTCTGCAGTGCGAACCCGATAATTATTCCTTATTATCACTCTCCTATGTCAGGTGGATGTTTAATAAAGTGCCGGGGCTGCCAGCGTAACGCTTCTGCGTATTCACCTTTAGACAACGTCCGCGCCGCACTCTGACTAATTCTGCTCGCCCGAAACTCGGCAACTGTATTATTATAGTTCGCCGCGCGGGTCGATACGCACCGACGTTCGACACTTAACTGCGCACAGTCGGAGTCTAATTCCAATAAGCGATAATTGTTACGTAAGATAAGCGAAACCGGACCAGTCGGCCGAGAAGTTGTAGCATCTTGATTGTGAGTTTCCTGAAATTAATTTCACGACACGGATCGACAGTTTCGCTAGTCGGGCTATTTGCCCGAATAACCAGAGGAACGAGGTATCACGCATTTTTATTTGCATTTCTCAACTATTGATTTTTCATTGACAGTGGGGGGAGGGAGCAGAGAGAGAGAGAGAGAGAGAGAGAGAGAGAGAGAGAGCGAAGTTTTGGACGAACCACTTTTGTTCGTTACGGTTTATCTTCGTATAAACGAAGATAACTTCGTTTGATTGCTAGCGGATTCCAATGGAAATTTGGCATTTTCCGCCACGTTGTTCTGAATATTTACTTTTCCAACTAGGCAATTCTGCCTCTGTGTACTCTCCCGCGCTTTCGCCGCGTGCGAATTTTTTCGCGCGAGTGCAAGTCCCAGTTATTCATTGAGACAAGAAATATTTGATATCTATGACTGTAATCACATAGCGATGCAGTCGTAGGCAGGAAAACAATTCTTGTAATAAACTTTAAAGAAACTATAATTTTTAACAACTAATTAATAACTAATTATATTTATTATAATTTTAATTATATTTGTCACAATCATGCTTCATTGAAAAAGGATATGATATAATATTATCGATTATTTTTTTCTCTAAAACTGTGTCTCCGCGGTTGTTCGAAAAGTTTCTAGAGATTTTTATAAAAAAGAACTCAAAATCGAATTAATAATGTATTGAGCGTCTTTTTGCCGCTAAGATGGCCACTGAAACACAAACGAAGGAAATAAAGTCGTTTCTTTAGACAAAGAGAAAAATAAGGAAAAGAGCTAAAGTTATCGCTTTTGAATTTTTTTATATATAGACTGCGTTTCGATGTTCACTGTCAGTACTGAAAGTACTGACATAGTTTGTGTCACATATACTATAGATTTTCAGTGCTGGTAGTGAATATCGGAACGCAGCCATAGATATCCTTGTTGCAATCTTCTCGAGAGAGCAACGCAAGATATGGGGCGCGCAGCATCGCTCCTTGGCGTATCGGTTCTTTAATCTAAATTTAATCGGCACGTCTTACGATCGGAGGAGATATTTTCTCACGTATATTCGCGAGAAGCGGAGTTTCACGAGGGAGTCGTCGACATCGCGTGCTCTCGCGCGAAGCTCTCGTAACTGCATGCGGGAGAGCCTCGTCAGGATGCGCGACTTCGTCGCGCTTTCTCGCACTCGTCGAAAGAAACCGATTCGCCGTTCCTTTTCCTTCACGCCGGATGAAGACGCAGCGAGGAGGATATCATCGGAACAGGAGGGGGTCGACCGACTTCCTCGGTGAGTCGGATGGAAAATACGTCTGGCGGGTGAAAATTCAGCGGAGACTGTGCGCGCTCGTTGCACATCCTCGCTTAAAAAGCAATTCGCCGGACGAAATCGCTTTTCGATGGATATCAGCTGTACAGACGATAAAGCCGCTCCACTTTTATTTCTAGTGTCTAGTAAAGGTCGACGAATCTGCAGCGCCCTGTTGTTATTGGAATCACTAAAAAAAGTTCGGTTCGATCTCCGAAAATCGCAACTGTCTTTATTGCACCACGAGGGGCGCGAATAATTCATCGACCAAGAGGTCGGTCATCTTCGTTGTCCGTTGACGTTCGCCAACGTTCCTGCGGCACTCATATACTTCTATCGTACGCGGAGGAGGAGGATCGAATTAACGTGGCGATGGCGCAAGTAAGTGCGTCCTAGTCGGAGGAAACGTAAATCCTGGGTCCCAAGAAGCGATTTGATCCCGAGCGAGTTTGGCAGCGGAAGTTTCGCTTCCTTCGACGAAAATGCGTTTCGCCACTGCGGATTGCCATTATTGTCGCGTCGAATCAGCCGATCGGTTTTCTCCGTGCGGAAGGTGTCCGATTCGATTGGTCGAGGAAGGAGGAAGAAGCAAGCCGCGAAGCGGATTCCTTGATACTTCCAGACTGACCCGATTCATGTCCCAATACTAATGATTAACCCCTTAGCTGTCAATGACGGAAAAATATCCGCGTGAAGGAAAGTATATGTCATCGTGATTCGTTACTTTCCGTCACCTTTCATGTGACTCTCTGATTCCGTGTTTTCTGATTCCGCAATTTCGCAATTTTATTAGGTTAACGTGCTAACATTTCATGCATTTTCCGGCTCATTCTTTGCAAGTTTTTATTATCAATAAATATTATTATTATTATTATTTATCCGCGGATACTAGATTCATTTTACATACAAAGCTGAAATACAATGTTGATTTACGTGAGATTACGTCGAGAAAAATTTGAAATATATAAAATTAATAACATAAGTATAAAAGTACAGCAAGAAATGAAAGATATTAAATTATATCATCATATTATATTAAATATCATATTTAACAAAATAAAATATCTAAATAAATAAAATATCATACATCAATAAAAATTATATTTTATTTTATAATCTTAATTAGCACTGAGAAAGAAATTTAACGTAGGGCAAACATGCAGGTTATATTAGATCTAGTAGTTAATTTTTTCCTATGAAATTTACATAGTTCAGAGAAAAATTTGAAATTGAAATATTCTGCCACTCTTTCACGGTTTTAATTTAAAGTGTTGATATTTAACTTTTTAGAAGGATATATGGTGTTTGGTGTTTGATGCATACAACCTCAAATAATTAGTAGTGTTTATGATGGCCATTAACAAAGAGCATTTTCGATACCCGATGCCTTTCGCATTTCATTTAAAGAAAAACGCTTCTGAAGTAGCTAAAATGATTTGTGCTGCTTATAGTGAAGATAGTATGTGCAGCCGATCGCACATGCTGAAACTGGCTTGAATTGATTTTCGAAGTGGTGATTTTGATCTTCACGACCAACCACACCTCGGTCAGCCAAAAACATTTGAACACGAGGAGTTGCAAAATCTACTGAATGAAAATACGGCATAAAAAAAACTTGCGGAAAAGCTGGGAGTAAGCCAGAAAGCTATTTGCGGTCGTTTACATCGTATGGGAAGAGAACAGGAAGAAGGGAAGCGGGTTCCACACGAGCTAACTATTGACAACAAAAAATGCTGATTGACCACATGTCTTACCTTGTTCGTCACAGATAACACAAAAAGATTTTTCGCACAAAATCGTATCTGGTGATGAAAAATTATGAAAAGTATCCTAAACGCAAAATCCTAAACGCAAAAAATCATGGGTACATCTTGGTCAACCGACAAGGTCGATAGCAAAACCTAAACGTTTCGGAAAAAATTTCTTCTTTGTATATTTCTTCTTTGGGACCAGAAAAGTGTGCTGTACTATGAGCTCTTGAAACCATTAAAGCAGAGATTTACCAAGAGTGATTGATATATTTGAGCGGTGCAATTGAGGAAAAAGGCCATTTACTGAACAAGGCAGCCATAAAACCATCCTGCTGCACGACAATGCTAAACCGCGTGTAGCAGAAGCTACAAAGGAAACTTGGGTCGGGGAGTTATCCCATACGCGACGTACTCCTTAGACTTGACTTTATCAGATCTTCACTCGTCTCGGTCGATGCAACACGCATTGTCTGATGCACATTTTCCGGCAGTTGATGACATGCGAAATTTCATCGATGACTTTATAGCCTCAAAGGTACCAAGTTCCTATCGTGATGGGATTCCGACTGCTCAACTGCTCAACAAATGGCGTAAGGTCATCGACAACAACGTAGAATACTTCATTGATTAATTGTATTCTATTCAGTTTTAAATAAAGATTGAAGATTGTCGAAGATCGGATAGAATTAACTACTCGACCTAATATTGTTTCTCTTTCTGCGAATGCTCCCGCCTCTTCTTCGCGGAAACGAGTGGCGGCCGCATTGCGTCGTTTCGAGTTAAAGCCTGGAAACGAATCCTGCGCTTCGACATTCGACGCGTCGACAGGCTGCTCACTGCTTTCCTCGGCTACACGGCAAAGAGATCGGGTCTTCCGGTTCTCGCTTGATGGGATTAGGCATCCTTGAGCGGTCTAGGTCGAATTCTCAAAAAGGGGAAATACTGGCGCGAGTCGTGCCGGCGTGGAAGTGGGTCGTGACCTAGCTAACGTGACCCGCCTGCACCAATTTCGCCATCCCCTCGCCATCCCCTCGCACCATCGGCACCGCGCCGCGTACCCACGCAGCCTTGATAAATTCGGTTGGACGGCTCGCCTCTTTGCGATTCGACGCGCGGGTTCACATCGAAGAGCCGTCGACAGAGATATCCAGCGCGTTAACGACGAGAAGAACTCGGGGAAATTACACGTGGCAGACGTGCGTGGCTCGCAGCCGCGCTTTTGCGGCTTTTGTTTCTTGCGTAAATTCTATAATTAATTCTAATCGTTTGTTCATTAATGTAATGAATGCTTCATTCCGCGATTGAAGCGCCGTAACCGTGTTTCGCGGTACACGTCGGCCCAGACCGTTCGCCAAGGACTCGACTTCCTTCAAGGAGCCGCGTCGGGAGAACGGAACCGGGCGAAGATTCGGCGACGAGGAACGGCGTGTAAACACACGTCTGAACATTAAGTGAGCCATCCTCAAACTCGATTGAGCTAACTAAGAACAATGGGCTGATCAGAAAACCCTCCTGCAAGGACCTTCCCGTTGCCACAACCGCGTTTTCCATCTCATCGCTGTCTCTTCCAGATTCAGTTACCGTCGCGCACAGCTCCGATACGGTTGTTCTTCCCGTATAACTACGTCGCGAGGAGACACGCATATCGATCGCACCGGCGGCGGCGCGTCGGAGCGGAGCGTCGCCGAGTTACTTGAAATCGCGGGGAACCTCTTCCGAGGGAAGACACAAACGCGCGCGACTGATGCTTCCTCCGGTGGAGCGCTTTATTCAAAATGCATAAGCAGTTTGCGTAAAATATATCTCCGCGCCGAGATCGCGGAGTCGACCTCGTTGCGCGGCTCTCTCCCCTCCCTCCCCTCCCCGCTCACCTGTACATTTTTTTCCTTCGCCGATATTATCGCGCCGCGCGCGTGTACACGTAACGATCGCGATACAGTTAGGCAAAATGGCCGGAAAGTACGGACGGCGAGATTTAAAGGCCGCCGGCTGGCTTTCCCCGTTTCGTGGGCCGTCGTGCGTCTCGCTTTAATATACGCTCGATACGCGCGCCATTATTTCGACGATTTAACCGTACGGCCGTATATCGCGGCCGATCGTCGCGGTTGGTCGTCCTACGTGCGTTTTCTCGGCCGACGGGATTAGCCAGCCGGTGTGCGCGCACTGCGCGCGAAAGGGTCGACGAACCCGATGGAAGTAAAAGTTTCGTATCCCAGCGAGATCTCCACTTCACATTCGTGAATTAATTATTCTCGCGTTACGCGATACGCCGGCGTCGTTGCCGTCGGCGTCGTCAACGGCGGCAGCGGCGGCGGCGACGGCGCTGCGATCTAAGACCCTAACAGTGTCTCTCTCCGTGCTGGACTATCTCGTGAAAAAATTGCCGTTTCATTCGTCCTTATCGTCCGACTCGCGAGCGTGGGCCGGCCTGCTTAGCTCCTCCTCTCGTTGGAGCGTTGTTTAACTCTTAGAGGCTACCATGGGTGAAGTTTCACCTCACGCGACGTTTTGGTCTTGTTAAAAAACGTAGCTACACCGACGGTACTAATTTTATATTTATTTGCACTACCACTAGTGACAACATTATAGATCAATTTTCGCATATGTAAGAGTCTTGGGGCTGACACCTGACGGTAGATTTTTAGGGTTAAATTAAAAGCAGAGAAGCAATAACGACTAACGTATAATATAACGCGGTTCAAGGGGATCAATGTGAGATATTTTTGAGGTGAGGTATTAACATGCATCGGTGACATATGTTAACGTCGCGTCGCGTAGAAAAAAGTGAACAGAGAATAAACGACAATCGTGCAACACGTGATGCGATTCGAGGATATTAAAGTACGCTGCAGCGTAGTATCGATGTATATTAACATATATTGACAGTTTAATATAACACATCACTCAATAAGTTCGTAGGACGACATATAAATGGCGCTACTATTGACAAATCCATATGATTTTTAGGAAGTACTAACCTTCAAATGATACGTGTCAAAATTTCATGACAATCGGACGTTTAGTTCACAAGTTACAGTGGTTTTAGTGACGCACGACGTCGATTCGTTTTAGCAACGCGTCGACGATTCAGCGGGCTGTTTGGAGCTGTTTCAGCGCAATGAAAGGGATTTTTTGATGCGGTATGTGACAATGGATGAAACATGGATCCATCATTACGCTCCAGAGTCAAATCGGCAGGGAAAGCTCCAGGGAAAGAGATTTGGCTCCAGTGAAGAAGTGTGATTGCCGAAACTGAAGCCTTGCTAAAACGAGCCGACGTCGTGCGTCACTGAAACCACTGTAACTTGTGAACTAAACGTCCGATTGTCATGAAATTTTGACACGTATCATTTGAAGGTTAGTATTTCCTAAAAATCATATGGATTTGTCAATAGTAGCGCCATTTATATGTCATCCTACGAACTTATTGAGTGATATGTTATTAATATATATCAAGGTATATTATTGATTAATATACGCTTTAAAAGAGAAGGAGAAAGCGCGAATAACACCAATGAAAAAATAAACGTAAATGTTATCTACGGAGGGAAGAGAAACGGCGACTTGAGACTACTGCGGTCGCCGCCATTATGTATTAATATATACAGGGTATCCGGGATCCTTTGGAAACGAAAAATTGTGAATATTAATCAGATCCAACTGAGAAGAAAAGTCAAGTAGTCAAGTCCACAGAGGGAAGAGAAACAGCGACTTGAGGCTGCAATCGCCGCCATTACGCAGAGCTCTGTAGCATTTGAAACTCGCATGACGCATGAGACTATATTTTCTATCTTGCTTTCACGATTTTCGGCCGATCGCTCAATACTTGTCCGCGGCTCGTAAATCTCTTCCCGTCATTGGAAGTGAGACCAATGATCGCCGAGAGGACAGTCTTGTTTTTCGTAAGCCGGAATAACGGTGGGCATCTTCCGAAAGCAGCTCGATCAAGGACTTGAGCGTAAATCCAAAATGACCGTAGCCATAAATTACCGTAAGACGTAAACTCAAGCTGAAGATCGAAGCGCTTCAAGGTTATTCCATCTGGAGGAAGATAGAAGTGCAATTAGGATCCAGCAACTAATATTTCAACCGGTTAAGATTCTAATTACTCCTGCTTACAATCACCCCTTCGTCTTTCACGTCAATTCTGTCTTCCGCAAGAGCCTGCGTCAATCCAAAGCAATATTCTGATTGGTTCTTCGGTTTCAACATTTTTTTAATATTGATACTGGTTATTTTCAGTCCCTGCCTTCTTACTCATACGTCTCACGTTTACGATTACGGCGATTTGAACGCGAGAGCCCTAACGGAACTTGGTATCCACTCCCAGATATATCTTCATGATTATCTCGACGTGAGACAATCGATGACGGAAACTTGACGATTTTTCCACCACACTTCACTGTGGGCCAGGAAACTGAAAAAGTGGCCAAAATACTAAAAGTGTTCCAATTGTTATGAAATGTGGTAGTCCGAGGTTCTCGGGGACACAAACGGATTCTGTTTGGTCACTCTCAACGTTTTCCCAAAAATGTTTCTAGTTTTCATTTTACATTCTATGATAAGAATGAGATGTACAATACCTTAAATATTTACACTTTACATATACATATGCATACATACATATACTTGTAAAATGTAAACATTTAAAGCATAAATACTTGAAGCAATATTTTGTGAGAAGTTTTTATAAAATAAATGAATAAATGAATATTTAAAACCATATATATTTTTTATTGTAAATATTAATATATAATAATTATCTCTTATATATACAACAATAATGCATATACATAACCGAATTAATAATATGATATATATATATATATATACATATATATACATATATACGTAGATATCTTATAAGAGTCAGATTTTCACGTTGCATTTCACACGACGCGATTGTTTCGCGCGCGTTTGGACAATTTTTCCAGACTGTGAAATTCGTGGTCGGGTATCGGTCTCGCTCATTCCGCAAGATCCGAAGCCGCGGAAATTCTTCGCGTGCGTTCCCACATCGCCGTAAGCCTATTTGCCGACGACGTCGTGACGAGACCTCCAAAGGCTCCGCCTCCGCCTCCTTAACGCGATTTTTATTCCGCCGGATCTCCGCCGACTCGCGGTCGTATCGCGCACCACGGATGTACGATGTGCATGCAAATGGAGCCAACGTGCCTCGCGAGCGCGTCTCTCTCTCTCTCTTTCTCTCTCGCGCGCGGCAAGAATCATTTTCGATATTGCACGGAGCTAAAATAACCGGCGTGTCCTTCTGCGGCTCTGAAATAGACGGATAAACGAAGACTATAGACGGAGTGGAACCCTCCCGAGCGGCGTATTTATATGTGACGTCGGCGTATTTTGTACTTCGTAACAGTGTTGTTTCGCTCGACTAACGCTCAGCGTATTTTCGCATATTAAATAATACCGGGAGAGAAATAATGTATCGGTCAATACATTATTAGCGGTGGCTGGAAATCGCGCGCGAGGTCGCGCAGGTCTCTACACACCGATTAACTCTTTGCGCGCAGGATTTTAAAACAAAAAAGACTCTAGTTGCACAGAAATTTTATTTATATTATAAAAAACTATAAAAAATTTATATTATAAAAAATAATATATTATAAAAAAATATATTATTATAAAAAAACATAATAAAGTAGATTTGTATGTATATATATAGATATCTTTTGAAAACGAAAAATTGTGAAGATTAATCAGATGAAGAAACTGAGAAGAAAAGTCATATACTATTTTGCAAAAATCGTAATAGTTATTAAGTCATCAATGGTTGAAAATTACTTTTTTAATTGATAATTTGAAAATTTGCATACTTATTTGCAAAATGATAAAGGATTTTTTTGTTCAGAATGACCAGACCTCCAATTATATGATGGCTATTATCTAGCGATACGTATGAGTATATTGAACTTTGAATTCTGAATCTTGAATCTATCCTTAGGCACAATAGCCGTCATGTAATTGTAAATTAGATCATTCTGTACAAAAAATTCTCTTACCCTTACCATTTTGCAAATAGTATGCAAATGTTCAAATTATCAATTAAAAGAGCTTCTATATAGATGTGGTCATTTTCAAACATTAACAACTTAATAACAATTGCGATTTTTGCAAAATGGTATATGACTTTTCTTTTCAGTTTGATCTTTACAATTTTTCGTTTCCAAAAGATCCCGGATATCTTGCATATATATATGTATATATTTCTTATTTATTTATTTATTTATTGACGAATTAAACTGTTGTATCTCGAGTTAATTTGATATTTCAAAGTGGGACGAAAAACATCGCACTATGCATATATAAGTACTAAAAATGGCACTTTTTATCCCACGATGCACCAAAGAGTGGAGCAAAAACGCTGGATCTTACTTTGAAAGTTATAGTCGTACTTTTGACACCAAGTGTATCCTCTTATTTCTCCCAGAATGAAAGAGCCGTTAGCCCGAGTTGCTCGCGATTTACGAGCGGCGAGTGTTCGGCGGGTACACACGTGCGCGAGATTGGAACACACGTGAGAGATAGAGAATTCTGCCGTTTAAAATACGAGGGGGAGGGGGGGAGGGGGAGTCTCCTCTTCCCTCGGGTCGGCCATTTACGACTCCTGTCTGTAGTAACGACGGGCGTTCTATTATAGGGAGCCGTAACGGCGACCTTACGCGTTAACACACGGCCGCGCGTCGCACATGCAACGCGGCTCGCCTCACGTGCGAGCGATTTTTCCGCATGAACGAGGTCGAGTGTGAGAAGAAGGATTTTCGACACGATTTTAAACACGTATCGATCGGGGGATGCGTGTCCTTGCCCTTTCGCAGCCGGCGAGGCGTTTAAGGTCGTCGAATGGAGACGCGGCTCTCCCGTAGGAGACCTTACCGGCTTTGTGCGACTTGTGTGGAGGAGGAGCCGGCGGTGATGAGAGGGAGGTGACGCGCTAGAGAATGAGAGAGAAACCTCGTTAGTGGGATTATGTAACTATCTATACACGCTCATTAAATGAGATCAGCTGTAGCTGCACGAGGGTGCGCGCGAGGCGATTAAAGAGTCGTGAATGTGGAAAATACCGTCGACGCTCGGTGGCCTCCGCTGGGAAAAAAGCACCGGCTGGAGTTGGCTTGTAGGCCATCCTGATAGACTTTTTATGACCATCGCGATCGATGGGTGGGAACTGCGATTTTTTGTTGGCAGCGCGCTTACAGGGGAGAAGCGATATTTCGTTTTGTGGGAACGAGTTGTAATCGGATTTCCCGTTACCTGGGGACCAAAGGTCCTCGCTCGCGGGGATGGGGAGATTCCTGCAGGATGTTTCCGCCCGACAACATCCGTAAATAACATTGTCATCGTGCGACTCCCTCTCTCCTCTCCTTCGAAAGAATCATCATCGGGAGGATCATTCGCGTGTTATTCGAGAGAATGCGCGATTCCGTGCGTATCTTTCTCCTTCCTTACATTCGCGATGCAGCGCGCCCGAGAGAGTCGCAGCGTCATTGTCATCGATGAATGATGGCCGCTAATGGTCGCTCACGAGGCGCGACGGCCGCGTTGATTATCATCGGGCTGTTGCAAGGTGATTACGCTCGGCTGATGACGGTGAACGCACCGCACTCGAGACGGATTCGTCGCGGTCTGTTTAACTGATTATACCGTGAACTGAGCGAACACCTACGCTACGTGCCGTTTCCTCCTCGTCTTGTACACCTCCAACGTTATTGTTATGACGTATATACGGCTCGTACATAACGCGCCGAACCGGAAGCCAGCCGTCTCCGTTAAAATTTGTGTCTTACGTCTCGCTCCACATGTACACGCCGTATATAATTAATTTCGTGGCGGAAAGCTGGACAGAGTTGAGTAACAATGTCGAACATTGAGAGCGCGGGATGCGCCTGCATTCTTCTCCTGTAACTTGTTGGAACTTCGCGTCCACGTTCTTCATGATGCGACGGATCCCTCGGGCCGAGATTAATTTTACCGCGCGTCCCGTTCGAGAGCGCGCTAACATTTCTCCGTGCATTCTCCGGCAAGTTCATTCTTTGCAAGTTTTTATTATCAATAAATATTATTATTTATTCACAGGCACTAGACCCATTTCACGCACAAAGCTGAAATACAATGTTGATTTATGTGAGTCGTCGAGAAAAATTCTAAATGTGCGAAATTAATAACATACGCATAAAAGTACAACAAGAAATAAGAGATACGACGTTAAATTATATTATAATATTATATCAAATATCATATTTAGTAGTAGTAAAATATCTAACTAAATAAAATATCATATATTAATAAAAATCATATTTTATTTTATAATTTTAATTAGCACTAAGAGAGAGAGAGAAATTTAACGTAGGACAAGTATGTAGGTTATATTATGTCTAGTAGTTAATTCTTTCCGATGAAATTTATATAGCTCAGAGCAAAATTTGAAATTGAAATATTCTGCCGCCTTTTCGCTTCGGTTTAAAAATGTTGACATTTAACTTTACGAAATGACATATGGTTTGGCGTTTGATGCATATAACTTCAAATAATCAGTTCACGATGGCTACCAACAAAGAGCATATTCGATATGCGATATGTCTTTCGCATTTATTTAAAGAAAAACACTTCTGAGGCAGCCAAAATAATTTGTGCCGTCTATGGTAAAAATACTGCGGCCGATCGCACGTGCTGAAAGTGGTTTGAACTGGTTTCCGAAGTGGAGATTTTGATTTTCACGATCAACCACACCTCGGTCAGCCAAAAAGATATGAAGACGAGGAGTTGCAAAATCTACTGAATACGGCATAAAAAGAACTTGCGCAAAAGCTGGAAGTAAGCCATTTGCTTACTATTTGAAGAAAGCTATTTGCGGTCGTTTACATCGTATGGGAAAAGAGCAGAAAGAAGGTTAGTGGGTTCCACACGAGCTAACTATTGACAAAATAAAAATCGCCGATTGACCACATGTGTTACCTTGCTCGCCAGATAACAAAAAAGATTTTTTGCACAAAATCCGGTGACGTAACTAGTGACGAGAAATGGATTATGCATAAAAATTCTAAATGCAAAAAAATCATGGGTAGATCCTGGTCAACCGACAACATCGACAGTAAAACCCAAACGTTTCGGAAGAAAGTTCTTTTCTGTACATGGTGGGACCAGAAGAGTGTGCTGCACTATGAGCTCTTGGAACCGGGTGAAACCATTAAAGCAGAGATTTGCCAAGAGCGATTGATACGTTTGAGCGGTGCAGTTGAGAAAAAAGGTCACTTACTGAACAACAAGGCAGCCGTAAAGTCATTCTGCTGCACGACTATGCTAAACCGCGTATAGCAGAAGCTACAAAGGAAACTTGGGTTGAGGAGTTATCCCATATGCGGCGTATTCTCTATCTAGACTTGACTTCGTCAGATCTTCACTTGTTTCGGTCGATGCAACACGCACTGTCTGATACACATTTTTCGACAGTTGACGACATACGAAATTTCATCGATGACTTTATAGCCTCAAAGGCACCAAGTTCCTATCGTGACGGGATTCCAACTGCCCAACAAATGGCATAAGGTCATCGACAACAACGGAGAATATTTTATTATTGATTAATCTTGTTCTATTGATTTTTAAGTAAAGATGGAAAATTGTCGAAAATCGGAAAGAATTAGCTACTAGACCCAATATTTTATTTTCTAATAAATAAAATAACTTACCGTTCGTCAACTTGTTATAACTTTCGCTATATCTATTTCAGCAGTGAAAATTACATTATACGCGAAAGAGTTGTGTTCTCCATTATTGATTTATTTCGTTGCCCCGAATAATCCTTATATAAGTTACCTTTACAACAAAAATCAAGGAGCCGGGTTTATGTACGACAGATACTGTAAAATCGGGTTTCAGTATTATATGTATATATAAATATTAAATTACTGATTTTTACCACTTGATCATGTATTCATCACTGAGTTCAGTTGAATTCATTCATCAAACCGTTTTTAAAAATATAACGTCAAACGTCCATCGGAGACGCCATATTGTCATTTGTCCGATGAAAATGCAAAATGCATGGATTTATACTGAATTAAAAAACTCCCTTTTTCTCTTGCAGCGGCGAAAAGGATGCCGGCGATAAGAAGGAGAAGGACAAGAAGAAGGGTGAGTAGCAGCCTGCCCTTTGGAACTCCTTTACCTTTCTTAGGGTTTACTTCGGCCGTTGAAGTCTTCGTTAATATAAATCGTGATTATAAATTCAAATTCGTCGTGTAATCTTTCCTCTTTTCCACGTCGTGAGACGCCTCGCTTCGATACCGACAACTCGAGTCGTTCGTCGACGTTGAGAGATTCTCGAGTCAAGAGATTTTTTTTCTTCAAAAACGCCGCTCTCTCCACGACGTCGAGCAGCGCGAGCAGCGTGTTCTTTCTGCGTGAAACTTCACGCGGAAAAAAGGATTGCCTGTGAATTAACGTGACGATGAACGGATCAGGCGCGAAATTTTAATCGAGGGAAATGGGATTTCTCTTGAAGTCGAGTTTGGTTCGGGGAAGAGAAATTTCGTCGCCTTCGCTCGGTCGAACATTCGACGAAAATGCGATCGATTCTTTTCTTCTGTTGATACCGGTGAAACCTTTTTTTTTCATTTTCTAAACTCTTGATATAAAACGTACGAGACGCGCTGAAGGAAGAGAAAACGCGAGAAAGGAAGAACGAACCGAACGCGTCTTGGTCGAAGGAAACGGAGTTCCTGCTTCTCTTAGGACTGAATTTACTTCATAAGAAGCCGAGATTCGTCTCCCTTCGGTCAACACGCGCTTGGTCCTTTCACTGTCGCATAAAATCAGCCAAAGTTTTTGCGAAAATCCCCGGACCTAACGAAAGCCTTTGTCCGATTCCAGAAAATGCCGTCCAGCCACATTGTCACATCACACTGAAATGCACACGCGAGGTGAGTGACTCCTTCCGGCCGGCTCTTAATTTAGACGCAACCTTGTGCAAGAGGAAAGACGCTGAATTCGCCGGATAAAGAGATCGAGAGACGCGAGAGAGAATGAAAGAAAAAGGGATAGCAGGGACGGACGTATGGGAGAAAGACAGCAAGAGAGAGAGAGAGAGAGAGAGAGAGAGAGAGAGAGAGAGAGAGAGAGAGAGAAAAGAGAGATGGAGAAAGTGACAAACCGTCGACGGGCTCTTATATTTCCTATATGCTATACTTAGACGCCGCGTAGAATGGCGACGCGAGGCAAGAGGAGGCGCAACGGGATCATTATCCGTTCCTAAATTTACAGATCGCCGGTTTCAATGGCCTGAGCGACGCCCTGAAGAGGCTGGACTTCCTGTCCGCAGTGCACGACTGCCGTCGCTTCAACTATATCGTCCGCCTGCTCGATCTCCTGGTCAGTCACAGAATGGGCGGCCTCAGCGGGTGCGCGCAGAGAGTGCTCTTCAACATGCTCGAAGAAGTCGCTCTGGAAGGTAAAGCGAGATTGCCTGATAGCAAACCTCTCGCGAGACTCGTCCGTGCCGAGGCGATCCGGACGCGACAGGGACGTCTCCGTGACTGGATCAGGATTGCTCGCACTTCGGTCTGAACTAGCGACCGTTGTTTCCAGTGTCGCTGTCGCAACAGCAAACCGGAAGACTGCGACGTCTCATTGAGAGAGTCCGGGCCTTCAGCGCCGGCTGTTGCTGGGGTGGCAGACCTTTGGGCTCTGTTATCCTGTGGGAGAAGCATAAAGCGGCTCTGGAGAGGATCCTGCAGATCGCCTCGTCCATCACTATCACCCAGGTAACGACCGATGGCTCGTACCGGCGAGCTCAGACTCAGGACATGCACAAATGCACGATGCACGCTTTGTGAGAAAATATTTGGAACCGGTCGAACAGTTCCTGGACAGAGTCTAAATTCGGGCCGGAATGTTTATATTTCTAAACGAGAAGAGGACAAGTAGGAGCTGCACGTCAGTTCCTTTTTGCGAGAGAAATAAATCAATATTCCATAAATGATGCATGATACAAAAGGGAGAACAACGTTCGGATCTTATTTGTCTCAATTTATTTATTTATTGTACATTCTGGTTTGAAACTATAAAAATTCCTAAATAGCGTATTATTGTTATATTAATGCGTGCTCTAAATAAAGTATTATGCATTATTTATACAATGCATTAATTATCACTTTTTCCACGATGACGTTGAAAGATATTTTATTCAAAGCTACTTTTCCATAACTAATTACTTTCATTGGTTCCGATTAGTTCAAATATTCATGATGGAGTTAAGAGCCCTGATTGTTGATCTTATTAAAAAAAATGTCCGTCTTTTTCAACGGCAAAGCAGCCGTCTTTTGCGATAGAGGTACACATGAATTCTGTCATAGATCGTTGGCAAAGTGTTGTAAATAACGATTAACTGGCTAATCCGTTTTACCATCGAACGCAACAGAGTGAGATTTCACTCTGAGACCGCACCAAACTCTTCGACTCATCCGATACACGCTCGCCGATCGATAACGAACGATTACCTGCTCGTAGCCGGACGAGGAACAGCAACCACAGTGGTCGGATCTGCCGCCCGAGTGTCGTCGGGAGGTGCTTCTTCGTTTGAGTGACCCGCGCGACATCGAGGCCTCGTCCGAAGCTTGCGAACATCTCGCCATCTTGGCGCAGGAGCAGAGAATCTGGCGCGAACTTGCCCAATATCACTTCACGCCGCAGCAGATCGCCACTACCAGGCAAAATAACCCTGGAAAAGACTGGAAAACTATATTCACTATCGCCCGAAGGTCAGTACCGCGATGGGGAGTTGCTTTCACGCACGATTGCGAATTAGCGTCGAGGATCAATCGACTGAAATTTCTTCGTCGACTGAAACGATGAAAATTAACATTGAATCATGATTACGCGTAATAATTAATTCAATCGATCGATTTGATGGGTTCTACACGCTGACTAATAGTTAACTTATTTTCTTTCACCCGATTGAATTACTCATAATTATTAAGAGTGTGATTTAGTTTTGAGAATCTTTTCCTCAAAAACTGATTTACTTAAACAAAATAATGAACGAATACCTTAATCAAAATATTTTCCTTCCATCAAATACGCAGAAATATCTTTGAACCGTGAATATCGCGCCTCGAAGTGGATGTTGCTGGTTAGCCTGAATCAACCCATGATTTTTTTCGTTTGGGATTATCGAAATAGATCCATCTTTTTATCTCGGTAACAGTTTGATAAAAAAAATTAATTTTTTTCTGGCAATCAACGAAATGCAAATATTCAACTGGTTTGCATTGGCAGTTTCCGGTAATTCATGTGGAACCATTTTCCTTCTTTGTGAATCTTTCCCATATCATGTAAACGTTTAGTAATTGTTGTACGATCAACATTTAATGCTCTGGCAAGTTTCAAAGTGGATTGTGCTGGATTTTCGTCTGATAATGCTTGCAAATCTGCATTTTCAAGCTTTTTTGCTTGTCTCGAGCGATTTTTGTCGTTAACATTGAAATCACTATTTTTGAATCATCTAAACCAGTATTCACATGTTTTAATTGATGGAGCAGCATCACCACAAGTTTCTATCAGAGTTCTATGACCTTCAGCCGCCGTTTGTTTCTGATTAAAAAACAAAAGCAACGCATGTCGAAAATGCTCTCTAAGAAGCTCCATTTATAAAATGGTATTAACATGATTTTTGTTGCATTTATTGTTAGTAAATGACTAAATATCATAGATTAATGTTAAGGCATTAAGAAACAATAATAGCTGTGACTGGAATGTCTGACAAAACTGACATTAGTGCTATCTCTTGCAAAACTCTCAAAACTAAATCACACTCCTAATATAATAATACATGGTACACTCCTAATACATACTAGCAATGTTTCAACATCGCTGATATGTTGCTGAAATATTGCTTGCCAAGTGGGATGAATACACGTACGTTGGATTGGCTGTCCTTCATTCGTTTACCCGAGGTTTCGACTCTCCAGTTTTATGAGTGTCTCACATCGTTGTAATCTTCAGGTCGTTCGGATTGCGGGAGGAGTACGCCGAGATGATACAGCTGTGCCGCAATTGCCGCTGCTTGTTCTGGCGGTCGCTCGGCCACCCGTGCATCGCCGATCAGGATCCAGCGTTTCAAGAGAAGCTGGCGGACGTCGACCAGGCGTCCCTCCACGTACCGATTCCTCCGCAGACTTTCCTGAAATTCTTCTCGCTATGAAAGCTCTCGTATGTCCTGTAAGAGGCAGAGTGCACGGTATACGTGTATATGTATGAGTGCGTGCATGCGCGCGCGTGTGCGTGCGCGAAAAATGCGGAAGCTATGACGCAACTGCGAATGTGATTGTCGCCGAAAAAGGCGAGAGTGAATGGGTCCGCGTGTGTGTACACGTCGGTAAAGATAAAGAGAAATATAGAACGACGTTTAAAAATGTTGCTCTGCACGTAGAAAGAGAGATTCTAACGTTATCTTCTGAAAGGAAAAAAAAAGTATATTTAATCTGAGATATAATATATATATGCGCTCTCAGGTGTACCGGGCGCGGCTGCGAGACGCAGAGATCGGCACGGGGAACGCGTTCCCGGCGGGGAGTTCGACCTACGTCGATGTCGCTTTAACGAGTATCTTCAGGTGGAGGCCTACTTACCTCATAATCGAGCTCGATGGTTTGAAGAATGGCACAAGAATTCCGGCTCGCCGCCGGGAACTTATCGTTAATTGGCGGACAAGAAGCGCAAGGAGGTACGGATATTTGCGCCAACTTTATATGCGTGAGAGGAGGGGGGGGGGGAGATACGCGAATCGATATCTTCCGAGGTTGTAACTTCAACTGCTTCGTAATTAGCGACTCTCGCTCGCACGAGCTTCATCAGGGCGAGGTTGGCTGCGAACTCGTGAAGTACGCAGTTGCTCCTTATCGCCGGTTCCCGCCTCTTCAAGCTTCGTCTCGTATCTTGATTGAGTGCGATTGGTATTTTATGGTCAAGGGAGTCCCGACTGTAACACGAGACTCTCGGAGATCCGCGATTTTTGTCTTCGAGACTCCTACAGTGAAATACGTTCTCGAAAGGGACAAGAGAGAGAGAGAGAGGGTATTTCTATTATCCTTGGAGTTATGGTCGTAGAAAATAGGTACTAGTCGTAGAACGATGTTGTTTAAAAAAAAAATGTCCTCGAGAGAGATGGAGAATGTGTATGTGTGTGTGTGTGTGTGTGTGTGTGTGTGTGTGTGAGAAAGCGGGAGGGAGAGAGACTGCGCGTGAGGATATTATCGATTTACGCTGACAAGCTTTCGGTGTTTGAAGCTGACAAATGACTACGTGTGATTTTGCGGTAGCACCTCACCACCCTCGAGGTTCGTCTTCGGTGATAACGGCATCGAGCAAGCTGTCCTTCGCGAATCTTTCGCCGACCTAAACACCACGCAAGACGTGCATTCGCTAAATCAGCGAGTGCTGGGATGCGCGTATACGTTTGACGTTCCGCGCAGCGAGAGAAACTTTCTTCATTTTTTCTGACACCGAGTGTTATTTTATCGAAGATCGCACGAGAATTGCATGCGGGCCAGAGAGAGTTCTCAATATTATTGCGCGCGCGTGCGCGCGCGCTGCAACGATCAAAGACTACTTCTCTCCTATGCGATATTAAATACGAAGACAATCGAGTCCACATTCGCGGAGTAAATTCTCTTCTGCCGTCGTCACGGGATTTTTACGCCGATGTTAACGTTGACAGTGAAGTGAAGAAAATTTGGACGAAAGGAGACGGACCGCGTGCGCATCGTATGCAGACAAGTGTACGACATACTCGTGCTCGTTACGCGAAGAGGTGCAGCTGTTTCTCAGCCCCGAGCGTACTTTTCGTGCTACTGACAGCTCTACTGCATTTCATGTTCGCATTTAGATAATTTTTTTAGTTTTTTTTTTTTTTTAGCGATATTATCGCTTTCGTATATGACATTTAATTGTATATAAATATAACGGCAAAGCATCTATTGCGCTTCCTTTTGTAATATATACATATACATACACACATACACAAACACACACACACACACACACACACACATATGCATGACATGCGTCGATTTTTTTTATTTCCTCGGATTATTCGGGCGCTGTGGTTTCTTTGTGCAATATTTTTGTACCCCTTTTGTTTTTCGTTTTTTCTTCTACCCTCATTTTCCTTACATCCCCTTGGTCTTTTTCTCCCCGCGCTTGTTTTTGGCAAAATAACGAGTTTATTTTTGACGAAACGCGAGCATGTTTTCGCAATTTCCGAACTGTCGCGGGGAAGCCCGAGGAGGAACTTCTCCAACTTCGTGGAACACTGTTGCCGACAGTTTCGAGAGGAGACAGTTCGAGTTGTCTAGTTGTTGTGATGTGAGAAAAGGTGTACATTAGTTAACTTTACAAAAAGTACAAAACGTTAAACCATCACTATAGTCGATTGATACGATTGAACGCAGACGGATCGCGGAGACCTGTCGTCGCTTATACAGGGTGTCATAGTTCAAGCAATACAGAGAGAGAGAGAGAGAGAGAGAGAGAGAGAGAGAGAGAGAGAGAGAGAGAGAGAGAGAGAGAGAGAGAGAGAGATAGCGTGTAATTCGAATTTTCGCATTCTGTATGTTGATTTGAAGAGAGAAAGCTCTTATATTGACATTCTTTACTATTGCGATTGTTGCGCGTATATTCGTTTAGCTATATAAATAATGACGCGGATTTCTAACGAACACCTAAGTTACGATACGACGTGTAATAAAAAGAAAAAAAATGATAACAGGACGGTCGTACTGCATATTAATTGGAGAATGGAAAATTATACTGCCAAAGTGGATGTTATATTATTATATTTATACGAGGCGACGAAACGTCGTTTGTGTAAATTTCCGTATAGCACGAAAGGCGTTTTTTTGATATTTGCTCTTTTATTCGTAGCAAAACTTAAAATCATTGCATGACTTAAATATATACTAACCTAGTCACTAAATCAAGAGGAGATGACCAAAATCGCGGGTGAGTCGCAGTGTTAAAATTGTAAGCTCACGATAAGAGTTCTCGGCAGCTCACTGTGTACATTAATTAATAATCCAACGAACTGGTCTCTATAAAGTGCGAATGTATATATATGTACGTATACATATGTACATATATATATATATATATATATATACATATATATATATGAATGTATGTTCACGTACATATGACTATAAAGCAATCCTACGATCAGGATTATTTTACTTACGTAAGCAAATGTGTAGAACAGTGTTGTGCAAAGTGCTTCAAAATAAACTTTATTTAAATATATATGCGTATAGCGTTTGCATCAGTTGATAAATCAAACCCATATGCGATATAAAGTGTTATTCTGAGATATTTACCTTATCATTCCGTGTTCTGCGAGGTTAGCACGACGTTTTAAAAGTTATTAAAAAACAATGTTGGTTCCAGTAGCATTTTTCATAGTTCTACAGTTCCTGATAAAAATAAAAAAAAAGTAGCGTATTTTTCTTTGTTTCGACGAGCACTACCGAATGCAATTCTAAAAGTTCACAAAAACCTGGTTTAGATTTTTATTTCTGTGTCCATGAAATTTAGGAAAATCTAAACTAGCCGTTTCTTGTGAACTTGTGAACTTTTAGAATAGCCACCGACGAGGTAATAAAGACTGTCAACCCTGGGTACCCGGAGGTAATTGAAGAGCTATGATAATACCGACTGCTATAGCTACGTTCAAGATAATATAGCGAGCAACTATTGCCTGTGCGCGACGAGAGGAAAGACACGCGTCACTATTGGTGTTTTACCTCGTCGTACCTATCCAAGGTCCGTAAATAGAGACAGAATGAAGCCAGGTCTTCTCATAGCCGCCATTTTGGAGCCAGAGAATCTGTGTTAGTGTACGTGATATCAGTGATACGTACTATGTACGTGTGCAGTATTATGGTTTAGTTGTGTGAGTGATCAAACAGCTGAGCCACGATCGCCGCCGTTTTCGAGCCAAACCGTATGAAGTGGACGAGAGGATCTGATTCTCCATCTTTCTATTTACGGATCTTGCACCTAACTTCCTGCCACCAATAGTTGCTGAATCGATTAGGCCGCGCTGTGGCCCGAGCGGCGGCGAAACATTTCTATCCATCTCGCGACGCTAAGTCGGCCGCGTGGCCAAGCCGACGGTGCGGAGCGGCTAAGGCCCAGTTCCACAACTTGCTTTAACGGAGTTTAAAGCAAGTTGTGGAACTGGGCCTAAGCGACGGCCACGGGGACGCGACCCCGCGCCTGCGGCGCGATTCTTTAACTCGTTATTGGAGTTAACAACACTTTCGTTATCGTTGCGCACCTTTTGTATACCGTAGAAAAGCTGCGCAACGATAACGGAACTGTCGTTAACTCCAATAATGAGTTAAAGAATCGTACCACTGGTAGCGATCCAGTGGTGCGATTCTTTAAGGCCCAGTTCCACAACTTACTTTAAACGGAGCTTAAAGCTAAACCGATGGTTAAAAGCAATAGTATATGCGCATATACTATTGCTTTTAACCATCGGTTTAGCTTTAAGCTCCGTTTAAAGCAAGTTGTGGAACTGGGCCTAACTCGTTATTGGAGTTAACAACAGTTTCGTTATCGTTGCGCAGCTTTTCTACGGTATACAAAAGCTGCGCAAGGATAATGAAAGTGTCGTTAACTCCAATAACGAGTTAAAGAATCGCGCCGCTGGTGAGGCCGCGTGGCCAAACCGACGACGGCAACGATATCGATTATAAAAGTGAATTGTATTACCACACGTTAAGTATCTGAACCTTTTCGTACTTGATCTTAGCTTAAGCAGGCGAGAAGTGGCAGAACGGTATGATACTTTTATGTTTGTCCTTACCCGCTCTATATCTTCACGAACTCTGCAACAATTATTATTGGACACCCTGTATATAAGGTGTTGCAAAATAATTTTTACAGAGCTCGTGGAAATATAGACTGGATTAAAATAAATATAAAAATGCCGTAACGTTTTTCGATATTGGTAATTGTTTATTAATTACAAAAATCGAAACTGTCGTTAACTCCAATAACTAGTTAAAGAATCGCACCACTGTGGTGCGACTTTGTAGCTCGTTATTGGAGTTAACGACAGTTTCGTTATCGTTGCGCAGCTTTTCTACGGTATACAAAAGCTGCGCGATAACGAAACGAGTTAAAGAATCGATTAAAATTATTTTTGTTTCAACGTTGAATAACTCGATAAAAGAAAGTCGCACCGCGCGATCTGCACTTATGCAAATTGAAAACAAAAGTTTTCAAATTGTATAAAGATCATTTATATGACTTTTTGTTTACATAATGAAACTTGACAAACGTGACAGAAATTTCTAACATTGATGAATCTTAATTTTTATTCATATAAGATAAAATAAAATGTAAAATAACATATATGTATATATATTTAAAGAAGAATGTGTAAAATGTAGAGATTTTAAGCTACAAAATGCTTCACGCGAATCATCTTATCATCATTTTATTTACGGAAATCTCACCTTAGTGAGTTTTGCTTATTTTTGTAATTTAAAAACTCCGTACTTTTTACATACAATGTACATAAAACTAAGAAAGAAAAGCAAAGAGAAGGATATTAGAGATAAATATTACACAAAAATTGCACTTTTGATTGCATTACTTTTTAATTTAAAATATATAAACTGTACATATATATATATTTATAATTAGTATATATATATATATATATCTATATATATATATTTATATATTTATGTAATATAGTAGGTGTGAGCATGATAAATTAATGTGTGTAACATATTTATACGAGTGGCAGTTGAGCTGAGAGGGAGAATCTTAAATTTTCCTAAGAAGCTGGTAAAAGCCGTACTTATCTTGTAAATATTTTACCACTTTTCCCTTTTGTGGAAAACATCGTTTTATTTTCTTTTACATACTTTTGTTCTCATGTCAAATAAAGGTACACGCTACTCAGTCAGTCCTACGGGATAATAACGTGGCGAAATAGAGGTGAACGTGTCGTGCGAATAAAAAGGAAGAAAAAGAAATAAAATCATTCGTAGCTTCTTCAATCAATCATATTCGCGAGGAGTTTTTATGCCCTTATCGCCTTTAAGCCTTCAGCCGCGCTCTATATCTCGCCGCTTTCGTCATTACGTATCTCAATTTTTTCGTGGGTAGCGTTAAAATTACAGGCTTACACTCTCTTTCATTCTCTCTCGCTCTCTCCTTCCCCGTGACGGCGTCGCTCACGACGTCCCCGCGTATATCTTCGTCACGCAAAACCGTTGCGCGAGATCAACTCTGTGCACGATCCCGACTCGTCTCGTGGTATAAACGTTGTGGGTGTATCAAGTATCGAAAGCACCGAGCGCGAAATTGCTGCTGCCAAAGTCAGCAGCGGATCCGATTGCAACGTAACGACAATTAATAAACGAACGGACGAACGAACGACACATTAGTCTCTCTTGTAGTTTCAATCAACAGGATATACCAGTTTGCCAGTGGCAGTATCCGTCCTCACCTCCGTTAAGTTGTCACTTACGCGCTAAAGTAATTTTTCACCGGAGGCGGCGGCGGTGCGCGCCCCGGCTTCTGTACAGTGCTCTCTTCTTTTTATAAATAATTCTTATAAATTATTATAGTATAGTCTCTCTACGTTTCTTTTCCTCTCCGTTCTTCCCTCCGACATAAAAATCATACAATGTACATAATGCTCGCTCACGGCAATTCACCTTTTAATACTGCGGGTAATCTTGCCCTCCGCTGTTAATAGTTCGTGTGTGTGTGCGTGTTAGTATGTGTGTGTGTGTGTGTGTGTGTGTGTGTGTTTTGTAACGGCATTACCGATCTCGGTCGTCTCGCTTTAATCTCTCGGAATTTCTCTCACGCGTGCTTGAAGGAGCTGTCAAAACTGCAGCGACGAATCGAAAAGTTCGAAAGGTTTAAGCTAACTTAATACTCTAGTAAAGAGGTAAGTTTCAGCTGCCCGGATAAGGCATTTGATCCGGAAGGGCGGACGAGTGATTCTGGTTGGGACTCTGATGAAAATGCGGACTGCTGCCGTCCTGTGAAATCTCACCGACCACCGACTCCTCGTACTTCCCCCTCTTGAAGCGTCCGTATAGCGAGGAATACGGCAGGTTGTAGTGGATTGCTGCTTGATTGATGCTCATGTGACCTAATCTGCAATCACAAATTGAGGAAACCATAATATGGAAATTATATAAAGTTAATATCATTGAATAGGAAGAATACTGATGCAAATAAATATTAAATTTGATAGAAAACATACAACAATTTGGAACACCTCAAATATATGTTTTACAGAAAACTTTGCAAGAATATAATGTAATACAAGATGAAATAATATAAGAAAACTGCAGAGAGCAAAAATAAAAAGATTCGTTCAACAAATATATACACAGGTGTATATATATATATATATTCCATTTTAAATAAGCAAAAATCACGAAAAATATGAAAGATACTAAAAAACGTTTGAGACAAAAGTTGCATGGTTTCAAAGGCAACATAAAACAACTATATCATTTTGTTTACAGATGGCGCTACACCATCGATATTTAAGGAAAACTTGGTTTAAGGAAACTTTTCCAAGACTTTTCTTCAAGACTTTTTCAAGTGACACTTTTTCTTCCGACAAATAGTGAGATATCGTGAGTTAAATATTGAAAAAGTTATCAAGCTTTACTTAAATATCTCAAAAAATATTAAGCAAATAAAAAATGTTTCAGATGAAAGTTGTTAAAATTAATTGGTAGAAAAAGATGATATAATAAAAAATTGAGATTTCTATTTAAGAAAAATAATGGTCATTTAGCAACATGATATAGTTGTTTTATGTCTTCCTTGAAGCTATACAACTTTTATCTGACACAATTTTTCCTAAATACTTAGTTTTCGAGATATTTCGCCGTCTCGGTACTTTTTATATATCCTGTATATATACATACAGGGTGGGGGGTTATAAGTTTACGACCCGAAGTGTGAAGGTAAGTTGGATTAAGACAAATATAAAAGTCCCATACCGTTTTGCGAGATTCGCAATAATTATCGAGTTATTAATGACAGAAATCTGAGGAATGGCAGCGCGCCGATATAGATGATTGGAGAAGCGTTGCAGCTACTCAGCCCACAGCACGGCCCACTCGACCTAGCAACTGTTGGCGGCGTGCGGCGAGACGTAGGTCCAGCGAGATAAAACAACGAATAGCAGTGCACTGTCTTTCCCCTCGCCGCGCACCGGCAACAGTTGCTGGATCAACTGGGCCGCGCTGCGGCCTAAGCAGCTGCAACGCTTCTCCAATCATCTATGCAGGCGCGCTACCACTCCTCAGATTTCTGTCATTAATAACTCGATAATTATTGCGAATCTCGCAAAACGGTATGGGACTTTTAAGTTTGTCTTAACCCAATCTACCTTCACACTTCGGGTTGTAAACTTATAACCTCCTACCCTGTATATACAGGGTGTCTCATAACTAATGTTGCAGAGGAGACATAGAACGGTTTAAGACAAACATACAAGTCCCGTACCGTTTTACGAGATTTGCAGTAATTATCGAGTTATTAATGACAGAAATCTGAGGAGTAGGAGCGCGCCGACATAGATGATTGGAGAAGCGTTGCAGCCATTTCGACAAGAGCGCGGCCCGGTCGATTCAGAAACTGTTGCCGGTGCGCGGCAAGGGGAAGGACAACGTGTCTACGCTACTTGTTTTTTATTTCGCCACTCCTACGTTTCGCCGCATTCTGCCAATAGTTGCTAGATCGATTGGGCCATGCTGTGGCCCGAAAGGCTGCGACGCTTCTCCAATCATCCATTTCGGCGCGCGCTCATTCGTCAGATTTCTGTCATTAATAATTCAATAATTATTGCGAATCTCGCATAACGGTATAGAACTTTTATGTTCGTCTTAACCCGCTCTATGTCTCCACGAGCTCTGCAACATTAGTTATGAGACACCCTGTATATATTTGTAATTTATAACTTAAATCTTAGCGGGAGAGAGGATAAAATAGTGACTGTATTGATTTTCCTCTTTAAAGTCTCCTGTTTATACAATAATCGACAAATACAGCTAACAATTATATACTTAAAGTATCAGACTCATTGGACAAATTCGATAGAGCCAATACAACTACAAAGGAATTTCGACTTAAACACTTCGGCGAATACCTCGAACTTTTTCCAACAGGCACATGTTCGCTCGTTGAGCAAACACCAATCTCTTTAATCAACACCGATCTCGATAAGCACAGTGACGGGCGTTAATGATAAAAGAGTCGTCTAGTACCTGACGGCCTCGAGAGCCTCAGTCATCGCGTCTTCGCTCCACGGTGTGGGGTTACTTCTGCTGAGCTCGATTCCCTCCCGCTTACATCGTCCGTACAGCGTACCGGTCGGTATGCCGAATTCGGTGGATGCCCTTTGCACGGATGTCTGGCCGGATCTGATCGCCTCTAGGGCGCGATCCAGGTCGGCGGGCGACCACGTCGTGGGACTCGCATTGAACGGCGCGGCCAGTCTGATGCCTTCTCTCCTGGCGATCTTGTACAACGTGCTGGAGGGTATGCCGAACGCCTTGGACGCTTTATTAGCCGAGATAGTACCGGTGCGTAGGGCTTCTAAAGCGTTGTTCAGGCTCTCGTCGCTCCAGGACTTTGTGGGACCGTCTTTCTTCGGTGTGTCGATGCCCAGTCGATGCGCCCGTTGCCACAGTGTCGTCGACGGAATTCCAAATGTTGCTGAAACGTTAACGAACTTGCTCATCTACACGTCCATTTTTGGGACCTCTAAGATGGACCTTGAAATGATCCACAGAAACATCTTCGTATTTTATGAAATGTAGTCGACGTTGGACATTATTTTATACAAGTCAGCGTACGATTTATGGCGCCAAGTTATCGTTCAGTATACATCATTGTCAAATTTTAGCAAGCTGAATCGCGTGAAATAATCCGGAACAATGATCGTGAAGGATTGACTCGAAACAAAGAAAGATATCAAAGGCGATCCGAATGAAATGTTGACTGTATTAGTTTTTCCGCTTCTATCTGGAGCGATCTATCAGTCATTATAGCCAAAGAATAAATAGAGAGCGGTAGAAACAAAATGCGAACGGTAGATTAACTTGATCTCCTTACAAGAGGCTTTCGTCAGGCTCATGTCGTGGTTCCTCAAGGCTTCCAGCGCTGCGTCCATGTCCTCCTGCGTCCACGACTTGGAGCCGTGATGATGCGAGCTCGACTGTCCGGAGTGGCCCCTCGAATTATTCTCGCCAGAGTCCGAGTGCACGGAACTGCCCGACGGCATCAGCCCGAGCAGCTCCGGCGTAATCATTATCATGTTGTCGTTGTCGGCGGCATTCTTCGAGCTGACGCTCGCCCGATCCGACATGTGGCTGTCTATGTCAATCGTGTCCGATGAGTCCATCGTGTGTAACGTCTCGAATTTTATCTTGACGCTGTCGCAATTCTGAATCTCTGCGAACAAGTCGCGAGAAAGGGACATGATACACAGCTGGGCGGTTCGCTCGCGGGGAATCGACATCGGAGATAACTCCACGGACGGTGCACCCTCGCAGTCCCCCGGCGGACTACTCGCGGGAGCGAAAAGCGCGAACCTGCCACCTGGGGATCGATAAGAGAGCGCTGTCGAAGGCGAAACTGGACGCGGACGCTAAACGAGGTTGCGTGGGCTGCCTACGAACCGAGCAACGCAAATCTAATCGCGACCAGTTAAGCGTGATTAGGCCAATTATTTTGATTCCCTGTCCGCCTAATGACCGGCTGCACTTTCAGCCCGGTAGTGTGTTCTCTCTGCTCTACGCCGCACCCCGACGTCGTCCGAGAGGAAGAGAAAGACAGACAGACAGACAGACAGACAGACAGACAGACAGACAGACAGACAGACAGACAGACAGACAGACAGACAGACAGAGAGAGAGAGAGAGAGAGAGAGAGAGAGAGAGAGAGAGAGAGAGAGAGAGAGAGAGAGAGAGAGAGAGAGAGAGAGAGAGAGAGAGAGAGAGAGAGAGAGAGAGAGAGAGAGAGAGAGAGAGAGACAGACAGACAGAGACAGACAGACAGAGAGAGAGAGAGAGAGAGAGAGAGAGAGAGAGAGAGAGAGAGAGAGAGAGAGAGAGAGAGAGAGAGAGAGAGAGAGAGAGAGAGAGAGAGAGAGAGAGAGAGAGAGAGAGAGAGAGAGAGAGACAGATAGATAGATAGATAGATAGATAGATAGATAGAGAGAGGGAGGAAGGGATGGGAGAGACGAATGGAAACGCACGACGTTCATGTCGAGAAGACCGAGTGAATGGGAGACGATGCATCACGACGACGACGACGAAGCAAGACGTATAATCGCGAACCGCGGCTACATATGTACCGAATATTTAATCATCGAGAAGGAAAACCGGCAACCCAAGACGCAACACCGGAAATTGTAATACAATGTTTTGGTTTGTTTATCATTTTATCTAGCGAAGCCCTCGAAACTCGCTATAAGATTCAGGAAGCTCAAAGAAAGGTATTCTTTAAATTTCCTGCAACTTTAAGTTATCCTTGAAGGTTCCCGTCTCCTCGCTGTGGTCATTCCGATCTGCGACGTCAGGAGGGAGAGAGGGCACGCTCTCAAAGTTCTCTCAAAAACCTACTCGGAGGCTCAACAGAGACAAGCACGTTCACAAAGTGAACACCTGGACCGATCGATCGAGCAGATCTGTAAGATAGTCCGAAACATTTTCCTTCCTTCTCAACCGGAAAATCAACGTGACGGGATTGTGAAAGGTAAATTTTTCATTCGCGTTCATAAGATAAGTCGGTAAGATTGCACGTCGCGTTAATTTTGCGGTTATCCGTTGAGCATTAGAAAGAGGGAAAAAGTGTCCGGACTGTTTTTGACAGACTGCCAGCGTAGTTTCGTGCGGATGATCCCTCTATACCTCTCGTCGTGTCCTCCCGACACCGTGAGAATCGAGAGCTGGCCGCGGCGAGGAGACGGGCGAGAGCCCCTGAAGCGATAACTTCAAGTTATTCTTCGAACGTTTCTTCAAATCTGTGTATCAGTTCTTTTCTACAACTTCATTCCATAACTCGTGCACGCCGCACACGTAACTTGTTTTCGGGGCTGAGCCCACTTGAACGCGTCCGTCGCAGTTCAGTTGGGCGCTGCTCATCGAGAAACGACTGAGAGCATGGTTAAGCAAGTATCGTTCGCGAAAGAACGACAAAGTGAGCGCTCTGATCCCCGCGCCGTGTGTTCAGTTCGCACAGTATGTTCATCCACGATTGCGACAATCGTCGTCGAGAGGGCCGAACGGGTCCTGAACAATTCAAGACGCGTGAGGTTCTCTACCTGTAGAGTGATGATCCGGATCTCTCAGGTGGGTGATGGTGGTGCCGACTAAAGTAGCGCTGGGCGGAGTGGGCTGCGTCTCAGGGGGTAGATCGACTTCTCCCGGGTCCGGATGATGGCCATAGTGACCTAGCCCTGTGTGACAGAACATGTCACCTTTTTATTCCAAGTGAAAAGGGTCTGTTCTGGTCGGGCCTGAAAGCGCTAAATCGCCCCACACCTGGTTACTTGGCCGAGCGATTTCGCGCGCGCGCGTGAATCTACAATGCGGCTTTTCTTTTCTCTCGGCGGACTCGAATTAGCGCTCGCAACGCGAGCGACTCTCGTGCGCGACCTTATCTCTTGTCGTCTCTCTTACTATGCGGAACTTCTAGGCGGAATACGTAAAGTAATGTCATTTACCTCTACATCGAAAATAGCCAGTAGAGTTTTCGAACGGAAGACGGCGGTCCGAAACGAGCGATTCATACAGATGCTTTCTGATCGAACCCGGACACCCTTCCTCTAAAATGTGACATTACACACGATTACTGCATGTACATTTCGGCACAAATCGTCATTCGCGTTCCACGCATTGGAAAGCACGAATTGAAGATTAGCAGAGAACGAGAGAAAGAGAGAGAAAGAGAGAGAGAGAGAGAGAGGGGGGGGGAGGAGGAAGGGAGAGCTCCGGTCAAGCCAATGAATTTCGATCTAGCAGAACAGTCTCTGGCAGAGAAATGCGTCGACGGACGACAGGCAAGACGAGAGAATGGACTCTAAACGCAGTCAATACGACGGCCAGGTGTGGGGCGGACGCCATCGGTCGAGTCGACTTACCGTTGTTGTTGTTGTTGTTATTCGCGCCGTTACCGTTGTTGTTGTTGTTGTTGTTATTGTTGTTGTTATTGTTGCGCTGGCAAGTGTCCAACACTACTGCTGCTGTTGGTGCCTCCGCGCACTCTTCATCTTCGGCTGGCCAGTCCCGATGGTTCTGTGGAATATCCGGTACGAATTTAGCGCTCGACCCTGACGAGAGATCGAACCGCCCGACATCGCGGGACGGACGGCCGGCCGGCTGCGTTTCTACGCTTTCCCTCTTTCGCTTTCGTCTTTCCCTCTTCGCGCGCTTTCCAAGTGGTCAATTCTCCGCCATTATGGTTAAATTTGGACATCGCGCGCGGACACCGCGACCCGGCTCTGCGATCTCAACGCCGAGCGTGCTACTAGCGGCCGGTTTGTAATTTCTTATAAAAATTACTCGAATTTTACGCAGCGCTGCACCTTGAAAGCTTAACGGCCGTTGAAGAAAACGGATTGAAAGCGACGGGTAGAGATTTCGTTCTTGCGCAAGGAATTTTTTCGAATCATTTTCGACCGCTCCGGTAGAAAAATTTGCCGCGAAATCCTTCCCTTACAAATTTATATCATCTTTACTCCGAACTCTATATAAAAGATAAGAGGGAGAGAGAGAGAGAGAGAGAGAGAGAGAGAGAGAGAGAGAGAGAGGGGGGGGGAGAGGGAGAGATGTTATATTACAACGATACACGAACGATGAATCAAACTACAATAACGAAATAAACTATTGCGGACGAATAATAATATGCAACGTGGGACTCATCCGCATGTTTAAATATCCAAGCAGATTTAAGGGGAGATTTTAAGAAAAAAAAAAAAAAAAAAAAAAAAAAAAAAAAAAAAAAAGTTTTTTTTTACAAATAAGAGCCTTTCGTTTTTCATACAACATATGGTACTCTTCGATACGCTGACGTCTGTATTTTCGCTTTTCCAAGAATTTTAATATTTTAAGAAAACTTTCGGAAGTAAGAACCTTTCGTTTTTTTTCATACAACATGGAATTCTTCAATACGTTTGTACCTTCGCTCTGTGAAAGAATTTGCAACTCTACGAAATCAAATATGACAACAGAGCACAGAGTCGATACCCGACGTCCCCTTTATATCCTGACGATACTTCACAGTATCGCCGCTCTACACAGGGTGTCCGGGATCTTTTGGAAACGAAAAATTGCGAAGATTAATCAGATCAAACTGACAAGAAAAGTCAAATATCATTTCGCAAAAATCGCAATAGTTATTAAATTATTAATGATTGAAAATGATCTGGTGGTTCTTCTGTTCAGAATGACCTAGCGATAGATATGAATATATTGAACTTTGAACCCTGAACCTTGAATTTGTCGCTAGACACAATAGTCATCATATAATTGAAGATTAAGTCATTCTGAATAAAAAAGCCCTTTACACTAATTTTCAAGTTATCGATTAAAATGCTTCTAGATGTGGTCATTTTCAATCATTAATAACTTAATAATGATTTTTGCAAAATTAAATTTGACTTTTCTTCTCAGTTTGATCTGATTGATCTTCACAATTTTCCGTTTTCAAAAGATCCTGGACATTTCATATAAATGCTTATGTTTTTAAACTTTTTTTTTCTATGTCTCATTCTACATTCCTGCCGGTACTGTAAGTACCACTTTTAAAATTTAACCATTAAATTGTTGTAAAACTTAATTTTCTTAAAATTCATTCCTAACGTAACCTAACCTACTCCTTGTGTTAAATATACCAAACCCTTAAAGGCTGCCATGGGTAAAATTGCACCCAGTGAGAACTTTTGATCTTATTCAAAGACGTAACCATACTGGCAATACTAACTTTATGAATATTTATTCACACTATCAGTAGTAGTGACAATATTATGAAGAAAACAGATCAATTCTCACATATATTTTGCTACAAACATAACGAGAAAAGTCAGCTTGGGGTGATATTTGATGTGATGGTAGCCTTCAAGAGTTAATTGCACAAAAATAAAAAAAAATATAATAATAATAATAAAGTCTTGGATGAATTCTAACTCAAGATATAAAGGGTCAAACTCGTCACCGGTGAGCGAGGTGCAACTGACAAAATCGCAGACGCGAGTCCGTCTACCCCGGGATGGTAAGGTCTCGTCTGATGGAACGAAAGCTCTTTTCGAACGAAAGCTCAGACACGCGCGTAGACTCCGTCGCAGGTTGGCGAAGGTTACCTCTTTATTATTGCGGCTGTAATCTTCGTTGACCTCCTCCTCTTTATAGCGCTCGTAATGTCTCGGGTCGGTGGCGCGTGGCTCGAACGTGGTTCTCGGCCGCTTGTACCGCGGATGGTGCTTCTTCAGCTTCGTGTAGTTCAATCTCGGGGTGCCGGACTCCCTCGGTGGCGAGCTCAGGCTCACGGACGGCGGGCCGTCTCGGCTCTCCGGCACCTCGCAGAGACCCTTGATCTTCAGCTGGTCGGCCGTCTTCAAAAGTGACTGCGAACACGAAAACCGCCTTGAGTGTCGCATCCGTCCGCCGCAATCTCGCGCAGCTTCGAGCTTTCGAGCCGGGTCCGAAAAGTTCGAGCGACCCACGTTAATCGTGCGCCCCATCTCGGCGAAATATGAGAAGTCAAGGTAGCATAAACACGCCGGAGCTTTTACCGTCGCAACGCTCTATGCTGAGAGAGCGCTGAACTGTGCGCTCTCGTCAAATCGATCTTCGAGAACAAGAACCGTCGGGACCGTCGCGAATTTTTCTTCGATAATTGCATGCGACCGAACAAGTCGTAACAAATTTCCAGTTCCAAGCGTCGTAAGAAATTACGAAATTCGACTCCACCTCTAAATTGGAAATCCGTCGAACAGAGAGAACGAGGGCTGTCGAAGCCGCACATAATATATTCGCAAACACGGACGGCCGCGGCCGTGCAGATAAAGTACGAAAGCGCGTGCATATTTCGTGCGAGAAGTTCGCGCTCACGTTATCGCAATGTCGTATATTTAGTTTTATCGTACATCTCCCACCTAGAATAGTCTATCTATATAGGATAGATCATAGCCGCAGAGCAAGAGAAGAGCGACTTGGCGCGCGCGCGCGCGCTCTTCAGTCGAGAAAGCGCCAGATAATGAATTCTCGGATCACGAATTATCGTCGGAGTCACAAAGACCGTTCCGGTGCGAAGGTTAACGACGATATGCCGCAATCGTGTAGCCGGACCGACTTATCGCGGCCAAATGACGAATTCATTAATTATCGCGATCGGAACGGCCGCGCCCAGAGAGAGAGAGAGAGAGAGAGAGAGAGGATCAAGGCGCGGACGCGGAATAGAAAAATATTCATTTCGGTAAACCGCTTTGCGAGAGGCGGACGAAGGACCGCGCGCGAGTCCAGTCCGATTGGATTTGCATATTTCTCGCGCGCGAGCTCGTCGTCCCAGCATCTCTCGTTCCGCCCGGCGGCGGTGCAATTTCATCTCAACAGTGTGGCGGCGGCGGCGGCGGCGTCGAGCACCGTCCACCCACCAGCCGCCGCCGCCGCCGCCGTCGCTTCTGAAAATCAACGCCGGCGATCCAGTTTCGGCGAGTCGCGATACGCCTCGCGTCGCCTCTCTCTCTCCTCTCCTCTCCTCTCCTCTCCTCGCGAGACTTTACATTCTTGATGATGGAAAATCCGACATCGCGGACAGAAAATCAAGTCATCGAGGCGAACGACAATTCTCATTCATTCTTGTTTCCAAACTTTCGAGCGTGTGAGTTCGTTCGAAGAGGAGACGCACACGATGCTCCGGAGAATTGGCAATTTAAAGCCAATGTTTATTCAAAACGGATATTAATAACGTTAAGAGCATACGCGAGAAAACTTTTCGCGAATATTGCGTGGCGCTGAGAGAGAATTATAAAAATACACAAATTTCGAGTATGCAAAGTTGATGAAGGATAATTTCTTAATTTTTCGGAAAAAAGAATCCGGATCTCCGACAGACTGGTAACGAGGTACAGTCGAAGGAGCACATTCTCCATTTTCGACAGTTGCTACGTCAACAAACACACGCGCTTCGGATTCGCGATGTAAACCTCGCAAAGTAACCTTGAAATGCAGACGCGAAGCGGAAGAGGGAAGGAAAGAGGAGAGAGAGAGAGAGAGAGAGAGAGAGAGAGAGAAACAGGGTGGAAGAGAGAGGAAGGGAAATTTAAGAGACGATGAATGACGAAATGGGGGAGCACGGAGGAGACGAGGAAGAGGAAGATGACAGACGCCTGTTCCGCGTGTTGCAAGTCGCGTGGCTTCTCGGGACGTCACGACGTCCACGTGGCCGATCTACGCGAAGGACCTTGCGAGCGAAGAAGAGCCTTGCGAACGATGACTAAAGTGCGAAGAAAGGATGAAGGGCGAGCGAGCGAGAGAGAGAGAGAGAGAGAGAGAGAGAGAGAGAGAGAGAGAGAGAGAAGAGATGATGAACGGCTAAAGCGAAAGAATGGAACAGAGACGCGGGAGTGCACGAGGAAGGAGAGAAAGAGAGAGAGAGAGAGAGAGAGAGAGAGAGAGAGAGAGAGGGGAAGTACGGAGAGAGGAAGAGAGAAGGAGCGAGAGAACTAACGGCAGCGCGACCCTCGCGCGCCGAAGCCGAGCCTCTCTGTTCTTTAATCAAGCCGGGGGTGGCACGATTAGGCGGGGTCTGCGCGGTTGCTGGCGGCGTGAGAGTGGCACCGGAGGGTAGCGGGAGGGAGGACGGAAGGAGGACGAGGGCCGGGGGACGGAGGAAGGTTGCACCGGGGGGGGGGAGGGGGTGTCGGTGGCGGCTGGAACGCGCTGCGTGGGTGGAGGCGGCGGATCGGGCTGGATGGATTGAGGGAGTGTGACGAGGAGCGGGGGGGAGGAGGAGGAGGGAAGGAGGGAGAGAGCGGGAGGAAGAGAGAAAGTGCGTGAAATGCAGAAAGAGCGAGGAGGCGGGCGAGGGAGTACGGGAGAAACTCGGGACAGGAGGGGAAGGGTGAGATGCGAGCGCGAGAGAGTGAGCGAGAGGAGAGCAGGAGAGTGGGCAGGAGCGAAGAAGAGGAGGAGAAAGAGAAAAATTCAGAGAGGAAGCAAGACGCAGACAGAATAAGAGAGTATACACCGAAGAGGAGAGGAAGGAGGAGGCAACGACGACGACGACGACGACGACGACGACGACGACGACGACGGCGGCGCAGGGATTGTGGAGAAAGAGAGACAGAGGTGAAACGCGCGCGGCAGAGGCAAAAACGCCTGCAGGAAGAATGGGGAGGCCTCCGACGCGGCTGTCGCGGCCCCAGGGCCGTATCGACCACCCCCAACCCCCGACGCGGCACTCGCTCGCTCTCGCTCTTTCCTCGACGCTCGCGACAGCATCGACACCAATGACTTCCAAGCGTTTCCACGCGCGCACACGTCCACCTGTCCCTTTCGTTCTCTCCCTCTCTGTCTCACTCTCGCTCATTCCTTCCCCTCCCCCGCTCTCGCTCCGTCTCTCTCGCTCCCTCGCTCCTGCTCGCCGGCTCGTTACGACCGGGCGTGTGCACGGCCGCCCCGAAACGTCCGCGGATCTTCGATCTCGGCGGCTCGGGAGTTTGATGGCGCTGGTCGGGTCGCGGGGCACGCGATAATCGAGCGTCTCCGTCGGGGCGAGCGAGCGAGCGAGCGAGCGAGCGGCCACCCTCGACGACGACAGCAGCGGCGCGGCTTTTGGCAAGGAGGATCGCACCTCGATTCTCGGCCCTCCGCATTCAGGCGTCGATATTCTCGGTATCATGAATGCACAATGGGATCTTTGTACTCCGGACATTGTCGTCACGTTGCGTATCACACGAGATACGGCCTGAAAAATTCCTTTAATTTCCTCGGGAGAGATCACCTCACATCTTGGGACGGGACGTCACTTGAAGACGTTTCCGCGTCCTAGAGAAAAAGTTCCCTTATCTCCCTCTGTCACTTTGCGATTTAACAGTGCCGATTGTAAGATTGGGCGAAGTGATTTGGGCTTCCCCAAATTCAAACAAGAGCGATCACGGCGTCGGCTTTGATCTTAATAGCCTCCACAGTAAGTTAAGATCAAAGAGAGCCGTACAATACCAGCGGCTTATTAATATATTCCCGGAGTTTTGCCGCTTTTCTAAGGGAGTGACGACTTTCTCCGCTGGACAGAGAGAGAGAGAGAGAGAGAGAGAGAGGGCTGCAGAAACGATCTCCGTCACTTTTCTTCCAATTGCGCGATTGAGCGACAGTCGATGACGCGCGTCGTATAATGCACGGCGCTTCGTAATTTAGGCACACGTTGACTGTTAATTGCAACGCGAACAGCGTTTGATCGAAGTTAAATCGTACGGCCCGGTGTAATTGCAGCAATTTGCTGTCCGCCGTCAAATTTTATCGTGTGTCAAAATTACCGAATATGTGCCGATAAGGATTAACTTTAATTAGCGAGCACTTGACACATGCATTTTCACGTCTTACGGCTCGCCGATGCGCGAAATACAATTTAACGTGACACGCGGCGGTCGGCATGTCGGCAATGGAATATCAGTGAAGAGACCAAATGAGAAGAAAGGAAGGAAGGAAGGAAGAAAGAAAGAAAGAAAGAAAGAAAACGAATCCGCTGTGCGCAATTATTATTCGCACACAAGCGCAACGACGCACGTCGTTAAATATGATGACGCGGCCGTTTTGACACTTGACGCATCTGACACTTTGCCGAAAACTTCAATACGGAATTACCGCGATCTGCAAAGCGGACGGACAAAGAGGAAGGAGCGAGGACGCAAAGGAGACTCGTAACGACGGCCGGCCTAACGTTCATCTACGTAGATGCGAGCAACAAACATGCCTACGTATAAAACCGCACGTGACCGAAAATTTAAAAATATCCCCGCTCGGAGTTGGCAGGGGGCGATATATCGATCGCGCCGTCACGACTCCCCACAATCTGCGCTGCCGTTGCGGAAATCGCCGTGCGCGGCGAAATTAATCCGCGACGGACGGTTTTAACGGAGTGAGGTTTCATCCGGGAGGATGAAGTCGAAAGAATTCAAGACGCCGGGCGGTTGACCGTGCGGCGAATACAAAAAGCTCGCATCCCCAAGGGCGTAGTCGAGAATAGCCGAAAATTAATAAACTAGACTACCGGCCCAAACAAACTGCCAGGCGTTCCGCGAAGCGCGCGCGAGAGCGCCGATCGATCCCTCTCCTTGCGAGGGACGCGTCGCACGGTAAATCAAATTCGGTGGAGACCGAGCGCACAATGGCGGGAGGACCCGTCGATCGCGATGAAATTACCGCGCCAATGAGTCGTGTCTTCGTGTATCCGAATGAAACGAAACGAAACGAAACGAGACGGGGCGAAATGAGACGAGACGGGAGGAGACACACATCGTAGCGCTCTCTCGGCGGAATTCTCTCTCGGTAGAATTTCGCTGGCAATGTCGTTGCGCGGATTCACGGATGAAAGAACGCGGGGAGGGCAAGCAGGGGGGCAAGATAGGTGGATAGACACAGATAGATGGATAGAAAGAATAAAGGGAGAGAGAAGTAGAAACAAGGAGAGCGAGCGGGAAAGAGAGAGAGAGAGAGAGAGAGAGAGAGAGAGAGAGAGAGAGAAAGAGAGAGGGGGAAGGTCGCGATGTGGGGTAGGCTCGGATTGCGCTCGCGGGAGAGAAATGGCGTTTCGTAGTTCAATTAAATAAATAAAGGGCGGAAAAACCTTTGCCGACACGCGGTGCTTTAACGGCGACGGCACTTGGAGAACCACGGGCCGAGGCTTGCGCCGGGGGGGGGGGGTGCGGGGCCAGGAGGAGGGAATGCAAGAGGGGCCTCCTCTCTGCGGGAGCTAGGCGGCGGCGGCGGCGGCGGCGGCGGCGGCGGCGGCGGCGGTGGCGGGCGACGGCGGAGGCGGCGGCGGGGCGGGTGGATGGTTGGTTGGTCGGTTCGGAGGTGGATGCATAGGGGTGGTGCCATCGGTTCGGAGGCAAGAGGGACAGAGCCACCGGCAGAATCCGACCTCACCAATCAATACTTAGGGTTCAAGGGCATCGGCCGACCAATTATCCCGGACTAATTGACGCGAGACGGCGGGAAAAAAGCCCGGTCGTCCCGGGGAGCTCCACTTCCGGTCGCGCGCGCCCGTTCACCCCGTCTGCGGAGTTTTCTTTCGGCCCGCGGGAACAGGTTGAGAAAAAAGGGGAGAAGGAGGAGGAGAAACGATCGCCGGTCGATCGCGACGGCTTCATGTCGCCTCGCATCGCACCGTCGGGCGGAGGACAATGCGAGGAATAAAATCGTCCGCCGGCTAAACGCTCGTGGGAGACTTTCGACCGAGTCTCTTTCTCTCTCTCTCTCTCTCTCTCTCTCTCTCTCTCTCTCTCTCTCTCTCTCTCTCTCTCTGTCTCTCTCTCTCTTTATCATCGTGTGACCGGCGAGAGAGAGAGAGAGAGAGAGAGTGCCGGGACACCTGCGAGGTGAGGGCACATTTCGTTTGTTCGCGATTTAATTTGGTAAACGTGGCTTTAGGCGGCGCGAGTTATCATTCTGACGCGAGGCATTATTACTCAGCGGCTATATTGCGCGCTTCTCGAAGAAACGTGCTTTCGAACGCAAGTACGCTCGCTTTTTTCATGCCGAGGGCACCCAGTGATGCAAGATTCCGCGGTGCTGCCAATTCCGCAGCGGCGAGATTTCGCATTGAATTTCCGTGGCGATCCCGATCGGCGGAGCGCGCTTTGCCGATTGCACCTTTCGGAACGTTTCTAAATGCCTATTTTATCTCTCTGCGCATAATTCACCGCAGCGCGAGAACCTCCGCGCTAATTTCGCCCGAGCGAGGAGGAAAAAGTCACCGAATTCGTTCTTGCTACATTCGCACCGGCTCGAGGGTATCCTTCGTTTTCCACCGCCGCAAATCTGCCCGTCGATCAAACCAATCAGCCGTATCCGCCCTTGCGCCGATAAACGATCCGCGAATGCATGAGAGAGCGGCGAAAGGGACGCGCGGAAAGAGCGTTTGCGTGTTTACGCGCGAGAAATCTATCGTTGGGGCCGAGAGAAAGAGGAGGACTAAGAGAAGGAAGAGAGAGAGAGAGAGAGAGAGAGAGATCTTCGCGAGCGACGTTCCTGATTCGGAGAAAAATAAGGAAGCGATTGAACGCAAGGTCCAACAGGTGTAAATCCGCAAAAAAGATCGACCTTCGCGGAAAGGTTTCACGGAAACAGGAAGAAGGGCGCGTCGGCGGGCGCGGGTGGAAGGACTTTGTCGTGGGGTTGTTCGCCAAGAGATCGTGTCGAGGGAAGGTGAAGTGCTTTATATAGAGAGACGTCGGAAGGAAGCAAAAGAAGAAGAGGTGGAGGAGGAGGAGGAAGAAGAAGAAAAGTGGTAGAGGAGAGGAACGGAAAAAGAGACGGGACGGCGGAGGGAGAGAGAAAACCCGGGTGGAACGAAGGGAGGAAGAGGGTGGCGGAAAAAGAGAAGATAGTACAGGAGGGAGAGGAGAAGGCACGCCGGTGAGATGAGGAGAGGATGCGCGAGGGGGAATCCCCGAAGACGGTCGTAGGGTCGTCTCTACTATTACGAATACGGCGCCATAACGGAATTGATAATGTAACGGGCGTCACGAGTATAACCTTCTCTCTCTCTCTCTCTCTCTCTCTCTCTCTCTCTCTCTCTCTCTCTCTCTCTCTCTCTCACTGTCTCTCTTCTCTTTCTCTTTCTCTCGTTCTCTCTCTCCTCTCTCTCTCTCTCTCTCTCTCTCTCTTTCTTCTCCGTGCTACATAACCTCCTTTCTGAATGGGAGCACGACCCTGGCCGCACACCACGTGTTCGGCCCGAGTAAACGTAAGAATACGAGCAGCTGCAGGTGTCTTCCCGCGAACTTTCGCGACGTATCGGTGCGGTGATTTGGGGATGCGTGCGATATTTAAGCGGTATTGGAGGAGGGCTCACGCCCCGCGATACTTTCATATCGAATCTCTCTCGCAGATATCTGTAGTTCACTCGCGATATGAAGAAGCCGATGTCCCGGTATTTCCGGCACGATGTATTCAGAGATTTATGCGATATGTGTATATATATATATATATACAGGATGTCCGGGATCTTTCGGAAACGAAAAATTGTGAAGATTAATTAGATCAAACCGAAAAGAAAAGTCACGTACCACTTTGCAAAAAGCGTAGTAGTTATTAAGTTATTAATGATTGAAAGTGACAGGTTCTTTTAAGGTCGTCTTTTAGGTAAAGGCCATTTTGCTCAAAATGACCTCATCTACAATTATATTGAACCTTGAACCCTGAATCTTGAACTTGTCGCTAGGTCATTCTGAACAAAAAAGTCCTTTACCATTTTGCAAATAAGTACGCAAATTTTCAAGTTACCAATTAAAAGAGCCTCTAGATGTGGTCATTTTCAATCATTAATAACTTAATAACGATTTTTACAAAATGCTATTTGACTTTTCTTCTCAGTTTCGTCTGATTAATTTTCACAATTTTTCATTTCCAAAACATCTCGGACACCCTGTATATATAGACACTTTTGTCGAGACGTGGTTTCTCGTGTTCTTTCTTTAGCGTCGACATCTTTGCCGGGCTCATTTCGGCAAAGTGTCGACGTCTCGCCGTTTCTCAAGCGTCTCTCGTGATTCGTCGGGGCGAATTCAGAGATTCGTGACAGATTCTAACTGTCTGCATTAACCTCGCAATCTATCGACATAGAAATCTTAACACGTTGACTTCCACGGGAATCACAGATGATGGGCTTTACGTTGCCGCCGCGCTTCATTTAATTTATGTATAAAACAATGCAACTAATTGTGTGACAAATTAAATATATAGACGATGGAACGCCGATGAAACAATAAACGCAAATATATCGTGAGTTACACTTATTTAACTTGCTTCCGATTATTTCAAATTTAGCTAATTTTTTTATCGATAATCGATGGAAATTGGTATGACAGCCAACCAACAGTGAGAGCATTGAAACTCAGACGATATATCAATGAAAAAACGCCACCTTTTTTCAATGTCATTTGATGTCTTTTTTTCTTGTTCTACAATTATCATACATTGATCATACATTGACAATTAGCATACAACTGCGCTTCTATTTGAAAAAGACGAATATTAATATATACTTCGAATAATAATATATGATATATTAACTCTTTATGTCCTGAATTAATTTAGCCAAGACCTTATTACATTTTTGTGTAATTAAATGGCTCTTGGCATATTATAAACATAAGGAATTGGAAAATAAATCTTATAATAATTTAATGGTTAAATTTTAAGACAATACTTATAAGTACCGACAGGAATATAAGATAAGACGGAGAAAAAAAAGTTTAAAACCATGAACGTTTATATAGAGCATTTGTATATACTTTTAAGTACCGTCAGGATATAAAAAGTTAAAAGACAAGCATCCACCCCGAGTCTCTCGCGAGGATGAATAGTTTTGAGAATTATGACAGGAATATAAGATAAGAGACGGAAAAAAAGAGTTGAAAAACATATGAGCGTTTATATAGAGAGCGGTACTTTTAAATACCGTCAGGATATAAAAAATTATGAGACAACCCTCCCCCCCCCCGAGTCTCGCGAGGATGAATAGTTCCGAGAATTATGTCAGGTTGAACATCCGACGGCTTCAATTACGACACCGGATCCGCCGCACCGATCTCTCTTGAGTAACCTCGCGGAATTATCGCTCCTTCTTCTTCCTCGGCTTCTTGACTCAGATATGGACGAAGAAAAGTTCAGTCGAGCGTGGTTTACGCTAGCTGGCGTTCGCGCGATCGGCTACTTGCGAACGTGGAGCGAAGAAGCACGATAATCGGAACGGCTCGGCTTCGTGGACAGTTTAAAGGGCTCTCTCTCTCTCTCTCTCTCTCTCTCTCTCTCTCTCTCTCTCTCTCTCTCTCTCTCTCTCTCTCTCCTCGTCATGGGCTCGAGTCACCCCCGACACGTTCCCGGAAAGAGGGACGACCTCGGGATCCTTTTACGAGCACGCTTTCTCACGGGACGTGGTCAGCGACGCATCGCGGATTCAGGCTCGCGCGATCAGGACGAACGCGATCCTATTTCGCATCGGTCGCGCGTGTTTCGGATCACCCTCGCTGGTGGTAAATGAGTTTCCAAGTCGCGCGCGCGATGGTGCTGCCGCGGACGCAAACGTAAACGCAAACATCGCGCACTTGAAGCGGGCATTAGCGACTTTCGGCTAATGTGTGCTTCTTCCTCTCCGCTGGAAACGTTTTTAGCTCTAACGCGCATTTAATGATAAGATTAATGAGGACAATTTCTAAGGTCGGCGCAATACCGGCTGACTTTCGGCGTAATTGTCAATTATTTCGGCATGACACAATTCGAGACGGCGAGGTCAATTTTTACGCGCCCCGTTCGCGTTTCAAGAGTCACTACAGTCGACAGCGAGGCGACTCGACGAGCCAATTTGCCTCGCGAATTAGCGACTCGCGAATCCGGTGTGTACGCGGCTGAAGGCGCGACATCGACGCGTGTCGCCGTTGTCTGCGCGTATCGTTTTGAACGACGGCGGGCGGTGTTCCACGAAACAATGCTCTCACGAGATCACTCGGCAAGATTATACACTGCTCGACATTATCGTTATTTGATGAAAAACCACGGAGAGAGAAGTGAATTTTGTTAGTCGATACATCTTTGGCTGCGGTTCTCGGAAGCTCGGAAACTCAACGATGGGGAAGAAGAAATGATGCAAACGAGAGAGACAAGAGCGGGCCAATGCGAATCTAACGCGCAAGTTTACGAGTGCTTCGTGAAATTGACGATCATCTTTTTTAATTATTCTATATATAAAATACGGATCATGTAAAAATTTATACATGTAACATGTATATAAAAGAAAACCATGAAACAACGCTGAAGGAACATTCGCAACCAGATTTCAGTGTCAGCGGAAACTTGAGAGGACACCTTGACGACAGTTTTGTGAAATGAAATGCTAAAAGCCTAAATAATAATAATAAAAAATTCGCGGAATCTCCCCCCCCCCAGTTTCATCACATGTTCAGAAGAACTGTTGCATCTCTCCTGCAACAAAGCCTGCAGCGTTTGGCCGAGGATGCCGTAGGATGCGAAGAGTGCGAGGATTACAAGATGAAATAAAACATGATGCCTCCTCCTCCCTCTAACACGTGAACAATGTGAAAATTGCAGCAGAAAAAGGAGTTAATAAACAAGGAAGAAGAGGAAGGCGCAACGTGTCGCTAGGATCCGGGCGGTGCGAATGGAATCGAAAACCGAGCGAGGACCAAAGACGCGGGCGACACGGAAGGCCGCAAGGAACAAAGCCTTTGCGTATCGAGCACGATGATGCCTCTCGGTACGGAATGGAGACGGTAAATGAATAAAAGACGGTAAGGGCTGCGTAAAACAGTGTCTGCTCATAATTGGACAGACGCGAATAAATATATAACGGCGCCGAGAAGGTGACTAGCGCACGGATGATAAATAAAACGGTAACAATAAGTGATAGCTGAGTACGTATTAGGTTGGTGCAAAAATAATTGCGGCTTTTATCATTTTTCAAGTTTGGTGCCGATTTTTCTAGTTGTCTTTTCCAGAATTCTATCTCGTAGGAATAAACGAACTTGTATCCCGTTGAGAGATATGTATGCAAGCCAATGGTCTTTACTTCGATTAATAAATATAATATCTAACTGATATGATACGTCTCTATATTCGACGCGTAAAAACTGCAATTATTTTTGCATCAACCTGATAAAATATCCGAGTTTTCGAGAGGCTACAAAAAATCATCAGTGTATCACGAAAAGTTTAGACTTGTTATTTATAAGTAGATTTGTTATTTACAATTTGCTAACATAATTTTATTCGTAATTTAATATACTTTATTTAATATACCATTTATAATAATGTTATTTTTATACTTTATGATAATGACATTTGTAAGTAATAATATTATAATTTCCGGAAGTAACGTATCGTGAAAAATTCAACGGACCTGTTATTTATAATTTGCTATTCTTTCTTCTTTGTTCGTATTTTGTTTCGTTCTATTAATTTTACTTTGTTGCACCTTGTTTTTGCGTACGTAAGTAAACAAATTTCCAAACCGTTCCAAACGTTACAGCCCGGCGAAAAATTTCAATTAATCTCTTCTCGTTATCTGTCCCGTATCTCTCTGAATAATTTTTTATCACTGTACTGCTCGGGCTTTCTTTCCGACATTCGGTTTACCGTTTGCTCTTCCAAGTAAATAGAGCTTGCGGCATAAATTATTCATCCTTAATAATTTATATCGAAAACTTTTAGATTGGTATCGTTCTGCGAAAGTGAGGCGTCAGATCCAGCCGCATTGATACGCGCCATTTCTGATATAGGTCGGTCGTCGTACGACGGCGCCTCTTTCAAGATCTCAACGTTGTTCCGGTCGAATTTATGATGCTTTACTGCAAGAGAATTAACTCTGTTAAATTCGGCGAAATCGTCAACATCGAACGGCATAATTGGTTCGTGTAAGAGGAGTCGTAAAAGAGTCATCGACCAAGAGATTTCTGTCGATACAGGGTGAGTCCGAGATAGATGGCCAACTTCAGTACATTTTAAATAGCTTCTTGTTTCGTTTAAAGATGCCGAAGAGAGATCTCTTTCTCTTTTCTCTCCTTAATAAACAATGTTTTCCCATAGGGCCTTCTTCTGTGTTGCCATTTTTCAACCTTCTCTCCAATGTTATCCTTAGTTTCTATGAGAAACTTGTGGAAATGTTTTTTTTATTAATAATTAATAAACGAATTAATAAAAAGATGTAAAATACTAATAAACAAATAAATAAAGACAAACAAATTTCTACATTATTATAGGCATGCCCGACAACTCCTTTACATATGATCATTTAACCCAGACACCTGACCATCTCTACACCCCTCACAGAATATTTTTAGTATTTCGTTATTATTGGCGCCCCATGAATTTCTTTTTTCACAAAAATTCTTCTATATCTTAAACTCTAACTAAATTATCCTCTACTGAGTGTGTTGATATACTGCTGATCATTTATTGCAATACATACAGATGTGTTATTTCCAATTAAAAGAACTATATCCATCTATTCCGGACATACGCTATTCTATTCAAGAAAATTTCTTTTGTTTTATTCCCTTCTTATTCAATTTTTTATTTTATTCCAGAAAAATCTCACACACATCGCGTCTCGCGAATTGTGCCTCCCGCAAGAATCTAAAGCGGACACCTGTACGGTTTGTCGCGATGCTACGGGAGAAGCGTAAGTAACGTTTCTTCGGCATCAACTGTTCGATTGCTCGACACGCGACACCGAGGCGGTGGATCCTCGACGACATTCCGCACACGTGAGGAACCAACCGGAGGTCTCCCGGAGGGTGAAACGCGCTGTATTTGCATTTAGAAGGTGGCGCGGGAGTAATCTTCGATGCGTGCGGCGCATCTCGCAGAATTCCGTAATTCGCGACAAATCCGCGCGAGGCTTGATGTTTATCGTTAATATCCGTTATTCGTACTATTCCTGTCGAAACAACGTTAAAGCGTGGCTTATCCTCCCGCGTGTATCGGCAAACGCGCATTATACAGCTCCATTTCGCGCTCGCGCCGCGTGTTCGAGCCTGCGAAATGGCACGTTTCCACTAAAGAGGCTCGTTCGTGTAATTATCATTGTTATTATTATTATTATTATTAAGACATGTCGACGTTTATCACACGCCCGCACATACGAGAAGCCTTCCACACACCTCACACGTCGTATCGATAATTCTCGCGTCAACGATCCTCCTCAGCATTTGTCAGCCTGCGTTCTGTAGCGTTATCGTTACGGCGTGCCGTAATCACGTCTCTACTCCGAAAGGGTCGAACATTTATGTGCCGAGACGTCCACGTGTCCGACATATTTTCTAATCTGTCGGAAGTGTGAGGTCGTCGCGGAGCGAGAACTTCCTTCAAACGTCTCGCACTTTTTTCTCATCGATCTCGCGACTTTGCGACTTCGAGACGCTTCGCTCGGGATCGATCGAAACCGACGAGCGCGATCCTCTCTTTGACCCACATTTCTTTCCATCTTCTTCTCCCTCTCTCCCTTCGCCGCGAGCGTGCGTCCGCGTCCAGCGCGCCACAACGAAAAAGAACAAAGGAACCGCGGAGTGACAGTTTAATTTCGACCGGTCAATCCGACATTGACGAGTTCTCTCCACAAATATGTCGGTTGACTCTCGGCGCGCGATTTAATAGATTTCTCACCTCCTTACACGTCGCATCGCCGCTCATATCGTAGACAAAGAAGAAACAATCGGATCGCGAGCACGATGAAGGGAACCGGTCCAACAGCTACGTGTCCACTCGCGGCTAAAATCGCGCGGCGAGCGCGCGCGCGCGCGCGCGCGCGTCAAGCGTGACAGCAATTTGCAGCTGTGCAAGTTTCGTTGGCCAGATTGTGAACGTACTCGTCCTGGTCGCACGCAGGAGTCCGCCGGCTAACATATCCGCGAAATTCGTCCGAGCGAGAATCACCGCGAGAAACTCGCACGCTCCGCGAGCGCAGCCGTATCTTTAGATGCGCATTCATTATGCAGGCCCGTCACTTTTCATCTCATTAAATCCTCTAAGCTCCCCTCCTCCCTCCTGCCGCGGTATTTCTGCATTAAAATCGTTGTTTCCACTTTTGGCAACATATCGCGACATTTGCCGGGGCGTGCGGGATTACTTCGGATCGAAACCAGGTTTACTCTTTAAATAAACCAGCGAATATAAAACGTCTCTCTCTCTCTCTCTCTCTCTCTCTCTCTCTCTCTCTGCAAACATCTATGCGCCGAAGATTCTATTCTAATATGACAATTTCACTTCTTTCGTTCTGATTACTCTCCTCAGATGACATCATGTTTCGCCGTTTTCACGGCGAGGGAAACTCGCTAGAGCCGTTTTCGCAAAATTCACAAGACGACGTTTCGCCCGACGTCTCGGCCGAGTCCCGCGAAAACCCCCGCGTTGAAGTTCCACCGGACACAAGCGCGCGTTGGAAAAAGAAAAAAAGAAAAGAAAAAGAAACAAGAAAAAAAGCTCTGCACGCAAGTTGATCCAAGTGTGTGAGCGGACGCGCGCGGCACGAAAGTTTCTCCCCGTCGCGGAGAGGAGAGGGAGGGAGAGAGAGAGAGAGGGAGAGAGAGAGAGCGAGAGAGAGAGAGAAAGAGAGAGAGAGAGAGAGAGAGAGACGCCCGACATCAATTCAGCCGAACAATACACCACGGCGCACGCCGTGAATCTCATCGGCCGAGCCCCGTTCGCATGCTCGGCGTGCACTTTTACGTCGGCGCTCGCACACGACGGCCTTTGGTAGCCGCGCATCGGCGGACCTGCTCGGTCCGTGTGAGACGGTGTCGGCGCAGCAGCTCGAGCCCGCACAAATCCCCGACATTCAATTAGCCCCGACAATAATCAAAGTGCACGAACTCATGGAGCGAGGAGACGCAGACGCGACGAGCGCGGCGCTCGGCTCGGACGAGCAAACTTGCGACGGGCTGTAGCGCGGGGCAAAGCCCCGCGACGAGCGGGGAAATTCCGGCGAGGCGCGGCGTCGTCCCGAAAAGCGCGACGCGACGCGACTCGAAGGCGAGGCGAGGAACGACGCGGAGACGGTCAGTGTCTCGAAAAGGGTTAAACGACCCGGGAGCCGCGCCGCAGAAATGCGCGCGCGACGCGCGCCTCGTCGCCGCGGCAGCGTCCGCGGAGTCCCCGGCGCGCCAGGCAAATCCGGATCGCGCCGCGCCGAGGGAGACGTGCCGCCGCGACAGAGCAGACTCGCGGCACATACTTCTGCATCGGGCGGATCGCTATTCGGCACAAAAATATCTCCAAACCGCGACGGCTCCGTCTGGTGCGCTCGCGCGCGCGAGCCAGCGCCGATCTTCCAAGATTCAGCACGGCACGACGATGATCCTCGTGTACCTGCATAAAGCTCACTCGCTCACTCTTCTCTTTCTCTCACTCTCCACCGTCCGCCCTCGTACTCTCTCCTTTTCTCTCTTCCTCTCGCCGAGGCCGAGAGATCCGCCGAGGGAGCAATGCCCATCGCCCTGCAGAGCGGCCGAGCGATATCGCGACGCGA